>NC_092518.1:134320471-134430471 GCF_047511675.1 Marmota flaviventris
GTGCAAGGGGAAAGCTGGGAGCATGGGACGGCCTAGTCTTCCTCTCAAAAAGGGAGGCCAAGGGGGACTGTAACATGTTGCCATTACTAAACAAATTCTCCAATAAGCTTTGGAGAAAGCAAGAATGAATAGTATTTTGGGTCAGAATTGAAGGACTGCTTGTTTGTTTATTCAGTCAGAGAAAAGGAAAGCGACTTCCAGGAGACAGAGAGACATTTTGAGGTGGGGAGGAGGACAGCTTGACATTGTTTAACTTGGAGGATGTCAGCCGTCTCAGTGCAGGAGTAAGTAGTCGATTCTGGTTGAAATAAACGTTAAAATATCCTTTCAAGCTTACCCTGATGAGAAAATGTATAGACTGTTACTTGTGATAGGGTGGCCTCCCAGAGTTCTCCCTGGGAAAGTGCTGGCTTAGGATAGTTTTTTATGGGTTGCTCTTTCACTCACAACCATTCTCTGAGTCAGATGTTAAATTACATGATCATTCACATTTCAGTGGCCTCAGTGATTGGGGTCTGGTTAACATTCTGCCAACCCAGGAACATGAGTTGGCAAGAATAACGGTGGGAGAGACAGTCACCCTTCCTATCCCACAGAGCCGAGCATTTGCTAGGTAGGGATGGCAGAGATTCCTAAGAATGTGGTGTTCTAAAGCAGCCTATAATGATGATGCTTTCCCCATGGCCAGCCATTATTTTTCTCTTTGTGTAGGGAGAGGCGTGAAGCCAGCACAGAAGCACCAAGCTGGAGAAACAGGGTGTGCTCAAAGGATGGGAAATGATGCTCAGTGAATGATCAAGTTCCACAGGAACTTTGAGATCTGAGAAGTGTTAAGAAAAGAGTCTATGACCAGAGAAAGGAAATTCAGATGTTTGAATTCAAAGACAAAAGAATTTGCGGTGAATGATGGCAGCACTGGCAGAAGCAGGGAAGAGACACAATTCAGGAATTCAAGAAGGTTGGCATATACAAAGTAACCTGTGGTTTGGAAAAACTGTTTTGCCTCGGAAGGATTTTCATGACCAAGTCACACACAGTGATGTTCCATATGTTCTCAAAAGCCTCCCAGAAGGAAGAGTCCTGAGACACACCCTATGGAGTAGCCACAGGAACATCTGAAGCCTCTGTGAGGCCAACTGGGAGTGATAAAACCAAGTTATCTCACACACGTGACTCCCGTTTAGCATCAACATGAAAAACACTTTGAAAACTGATGATTAGACATAAGAGAATGAGGCACCCACAGGGAAGTGTGATTTTTTTCCATGACATTTGCATATTTAACTTAGGAAAGTTTTCAGTACTACATTTTCTCCACCAGGTACAATAGTTTAGGTAAATAATCACATTTCATTTAAATCAGGTACGATACAATACCCCTGTATAAACATAGAGCCATTCTTAGGTTATTAATTGGGGTGTGAATATAACTTCAAGCCACCGTGCCTGTTGCACTCTTCATTTGTGTCTCCTGGCTTCTATTTTTAAAAGAGTTCATTTTCAAGCTTCTCCATGTTATCCAAATGTCTTTTTAAAACCCACAAAGCAGTGTCGCATAGATGCAGTACATAATCAGCCTGGTGCTCATGCTGCTGCATCCGGTCCACCCACAATGGTATGAGATGAGGAAATAATCTGGTTTCCCTTCTGCAGGAGCACTAGAAGATGAATTTATTCCTGCTGCAGCTTCAGCTTCCTGATTTGCTATAGTCATGGCCCCTTTGACATCCAACAGGGAGAAAATAACTTTAGGAATTTTCCTAAAGGACAGCGTGGACAAAAATGCCAGGAGGGAATGGAAACTAGAGTCCCTGTGACCCCGGCCCCAATCCCAGCTCTGCTGCCTTCTTCCTGTGGAACCTCAGACTACTTCGCTAAGGTCTTTATGCTTTGATTTTGTCATCAGTGAAAAGGGAAGCATGACTAAACTTATGTGCCGATGGTAAGGCACATGAGTGTGGAAAGAACTTTAACTAGTGCCCGACTGCCCAATAGTTGTATTTTTTTATTAAAAAAAATTATTTTTTTTTCAAAAAAGTGAATGACAGTAACTGAAGGAAAATATGTTCTTTTGACTTTATTTTTATTTATTTATTTATTTTTGAAATTTTTGATGGTGGTGTTGGGGATTGTGTGTGCTAGGCAAGTGCTCTACCACTGAGAGCTAACATCCCCAGCCCTGGATTTTATTTTATAAAAAGTATTTACACCACATCTACACCACACATGTTAAGATAAAAATTCAGGGCTCGGGCTGTGGCTCAGTGGTAAAGCGACTGCCTAGCATGTGTGAGGCCCTGGGTTCAATCCTCAGCACCACATAAAAATAGATAAAATAAAGGTATTGTGTCCCTCGACAACTAAGAAAATAGATATTTTTTTTAAAAAAGATGAAGATTCATATTGTTCATTTTCAGAAGGATTGGCTTTGCAGCTCAGCGTATTGCACATCTAACCTTATCATCATTACAAGTATGATGCTTTTATTCATCATTGAGTGACCTCACATGTCATGTGCCTGCTTTTGCCAGATATCAGAGCCGAGCGTCACTTCAGAAGGGAATGTGGAGTCACACAGCTCGGGTTTTGAAGTGGGTTTTATTATTTACTATTGACCATGGCCTATTAGTTTATCTAGACCTAAATGCATTATCTATAAAATTAGGGGAGAAATGCTACTCCCCACTGGCTTGTTGTAATGGTTAAATCAGGCAGTATGTGAATGGCTTAGTACTGTGTCATGAACAATGTCCATAGTTTTGGATAACTATTTCCCTTAACTGACGGCTTTCTAAATATTTGTAGTTGAGTATCATTAAAATAGGTGTTTTATGGACACCTTGTTGCTGGGATGATAGATTTAGCTCCCTCTTTTTGAATATATAATGTGCTTTTCAGGTTATCCATAATGAGAGCTGTGTGTGAAGCTCAGTGGCAGAGCACTTGCCTACATTGTGTGAGGACCAGGGTTCCGTGCCCCAGTATCATGCGTGTCTGTGTGTGATAGTACCACATGGATTATCCATGATGAATATTCGCCTTTTCATGGTATGGGGGAATGTTAAACAACAACAACAACAGGAAAAACTAGATCTCTTCCCGGGTACCCCCAGCTTCTCCTTTACAAGTGCTTTGAAGACACTTTGGTGTGTCGTGATGCTAGCACATTTCTAAAGAAAGCCTTGTATTTTGCCACTACAGTTCTTCAGTCCACACGTTTTATTTGGTTGACATGGACTTTGTTCACTTCTCCCCATCATAATCGAACCCATCATTTAAGGTCCAGACCTTCAAGGAAAGCTGTGATTAATTTCCTGGTCAGAATCCTTCTCTCTACCCTACGTTTCCAAAAGATTGCTTTTGAATTTGTTTTAACATGTACCATACTGTGGTTTTTAAGTTTTAGTAATTGTGGGCACATTTTTGTATATTTTTGTCTCTTCTTAAATGACATGCACTTGTTTATCTCTTATCTACTCCCTCTTCTTGCATAGTCCTCCCCACAGTGGATTCTATAAAGTAGGTGGTCATTAAATGTCTATTGGTCAGTAGAAATTTTCTCTTTACATAGAAAAAATTTGATATCCTTGTAAAAACATGGTGCCAGAGCCAGAATTCATATGGTGTGACTTTAGAAACTACAATAACTTTACCATACATTTTGCACACTTGTGTTTTTGGAAAAGGTGGAGGAAAATGTGATGGGAGATAGTACATTATGGGAATTTGTGTGAGTTGATTCCCACAATAAATCCCCTAATAAATATCCTAAATAGGATAAATGTAGATTCATTCTATTGGTTCTCTTTCTCTGCAGTACCTGAGTGTAGAATTTCAGTTGATCACAAAGAACCAGCTTTGGTTTCACTGAGTCTCTTTATTGTTTTCTATTAATCAATTTCTAGCAGTACACTTAATGGTGAAAATATGAACATTCCCCCCCCCACCACCACCACACACCAGGAACAAGATAACAATGTCCACTCTCCCCACTTCTATTCAACAGACAACTGCTGCAGGTTCTAGCCAGGGCAACTAAGTAAGAAAACAAAATATGGAGCATCCACATTGGAAAGGATAAAGCAAAACCATCTCATTACAAATAGCATACTATTGTACATAGAGCATCGTAAGGAAACCACACACACACACACACACACACACACTCGCGCACAAAACAACAAACAACTATTAGAAGTAATATAAAGTTCAGCAAGCTTGTAGGATAAATTGTATTTCCATACATCAGCAATGAAAACTCTAAAAGTGAAATTAAGAAAACAGTTACATTTACAAGAACATCAAAAAAGCTGGGTGCAGTGAAGCATGCCTGCAATCCCAGCAACCTGGGAGCTGAGGCAGGATCACAAGTTGGAAGCCAGCCTCGACAACTTAGCGAGATCTTACCCTGCTGCAAGGTTTAAAAACAAACAAATTAAAGATCTAGGGATGTAGTTCAGTGATAAAGCACCCCTGGGTTCAATTCCCTATACCAACAAAACAAAGCAAAAACAAACAGACAAAAAAATAAAAGAGATACTCCTTCTGGAATTCATTTTGAGAGACTGACTTCAAGAGACACTGCAGATATTAATGTCAACAAGGAGAATTTTGAGAACTATGTCTCTTTTTCTTTTATTTCTATTTACTTATAGATTGATTTATTATTTATTTTGGTACCAGGGATTGAACCCAGAGGTGCTTACCCACTGGGCCACATCCCCAGCCCTTTTTATATTTTATTTTGAGACAGGGTCTCATGAAGTTGACGAGGCTGGCTTTGAACGTGGATCCTCCTGCCTCAGCCATTGGGTCACTGGGGTTACAGGTGGGTGCCACTGCACCTGGTTCCTTTTCTTTTTGGTTCAATCGACACATGATATTTGTTTATATTTATGGGGCACAGTGTAATAATGCGATGCATGTATATAATGTGTAGTGAGCAAATCAGGGTAGGCAGCACTTCCATCTCCTCAAATATGTATTTGTATGTGCTGGGAACTTTCAGATTCTTCCCTCCTGATTACTTGAAATATGATATAGTCTATAATTGTCGACTGTACTTACCCTACTGTGCTATCGAACACCAGAGCTAGGTCCTCCTGTCTAACTGTATTTCAGTACCCACTATCATTTTAAAATTAAGATCCACACTCAGCCCTTTGCCATAATCTGACCCAAATGCCTCCTCTTCTCACTGGCACAAAGTTCCTTATGACCTTGGGTCACTTGTAGGCAGCTTCCCCCAGGATTTAAGATAGCCCTTGTCTGCTGCCTTGCCCTGCATCCCAGCTTGGTTTTATTTTTTTTTTCTCTCTCTGTTCAATCCTGCTCTCTTAATATACTGTTATTAACTAATGCCATTCAGTGGGGATGGAGGGTCGATAGCACCCTCAACAGATGGTACAGAGACAACTGGTTATCCTCATGCAGAAGAACAACATCGGACCCATACATCACACCACGCACCACCATGCATAAAAATTAACTCAAAATGGAGCAATGACTCAAATGTTAGTACTAAGACCATACTCCTTCGTGGCCTTGGAGTCGGTAATTGATTCTTAGATATGACATCAAATGCATAAGCTGTTGAGAGCCACAGCCGAGTTGGGATGGCGCCTGGCGTTTTGCCAGGGGCAGTGGTTGAGAGGTGGCGCCAGCGAGCCATTAGGATGGTTGAGTTCCGGTTGAGCTCTCGCGGAGTTCCTAGAGGGTCGTGTGGGTGGCGTTCGCGTGGGTTCGAAAATAAAGTTCGTTCCTGCTTGAATCTACAAGTGGCTCGTGACCTCCCGGTTATTTGTGCCCAGCCAGACTGCGGCATTTGTTGGCCCGTACGGGGAACACCTGAGGTTAAGTGATAAGGTAAACTGCTCGCCCCTGAGGGCAGGGCGAGAGGATGGGTGACTATTTTAAGAGAGTGTATTATTCTTTTGATTTGTTATGTTTCTGCTTCAAGATGCCTGCCCCTAGAAATAAATAGGATGCTAGAAAAGTTGTTCGGCTCTGAGGAAGAGATACAGATAGACCACGGATGCACATGTCAAGAAAATAGAAAAACTGATACAACGAATTTTTGTTCCGTTCTGTTTCGGTTTTGTTTTGTGTTATCTTGTTGGGTTGCGTTATTTTTGTAGCAGAAATATGGAACTAAAAATTAGTAAAAACCAAACCGAAAGGGTGTTAAGTAAATTGCTAGAGGAAGGAGGCACCCCAGTAAAACCAAGAACAGTTAGGGCATACGTTGATACGATACAAAAGTGTAGCCCATGGTTTCTTAAGGAGGGGTTGTTAAATATATCACAATGGAACCATCATGGTGAAGATTTTAAAAACAAAATAAAGCCCAGGAACTCTGCCAGTTGGCACATTACCATTATGGATGTTGGTACAATCTTGTTTGCTTAGTCAAGGAGAAGACATTTTAGATCAAGTAAAAGAGGAAGTCTCTCGAGTTAGTCAGACAGGGGAAGAAAGTTTAGAGAAGGAAAGGCTATCAGGGGACAAGTTACAACAGGAGGTTGCTACTAACACCTTTCTATCACCAGAGGGCATGGGTGTCCAACCAGCAGCTCCACCTATGGAGACAACATATGCTGAGTGGCCCTCAACCCCCGTAGTTGATAGATGGGATCCTGAGACAGGACCTCAAAGATTAGCATGCCCTGTATTTGAGGAGGCAGGAGGGCAGCAAGTTTACCATGTTGTAGATTTCAAAACAGTGAAGCAGCTGAAAGAGGCCATAACAACCTATGGTCCTCAAGCACCCTTCACTGTAAGTATGGTCGAATCCATTACCAACTTGAACATGACGCCAGCAGATTGGGCTAGTATGTGCAAAGCTGTGCTAAATGGAGGACAATACCTGTTATGGAAGGTTGCCAATCAGGAATTTTGCACGGAGATGGCTAGGCGAAATGCAGTAGCCGGTTATCCACAGAGAAATCTAGATATGTTGCTAGGAGAGGGACGTTATGAGGGTCAGCTGCAACAAGTTAGATATGATCCTGCCATATACTCACAAATCGCTTCAGCTGCGGTTAAGGCATGGGAAACTTTACAGGGGCATGGAGATTTACAAGGTCAATTATCTAAGGTAATACAAGGAGCTAATGAACCTTACGCTGAATTTGTAGATAGGCTTATACAAACAGCTACCAGAATCTTTGGGGATGTAGAACAAGCGATGCCATTAATAAAACAACTAGCCTACGAACAGGCAAATAGATGGTGCAGGGAGGCCATTAGACCATGGAAACATGGAGATTTAAACATATATATTAAATTATGCAGAGACATTAATGAACAAGGGCAAGTCTTGGCAGCTGCAGTACAACAGGCTTTAGGTGCCAGGACAAAAACATGCTACAATTGTGAACAAACAGGACATTTTAAAAGGAGTTGCCCCATAGGAGGAGGGTTTAACAAAACTGGATATGATCAAAGGGATAGAGTGCCGGGTATTTGCCCACAATGCCATAGAGGGAGACATTGGGCTAATGAATGCCGTTCTCAAACCACTATAGAGGGTACTCCGTTATCAAAAAACGGACAAGGACCAGGTGTTTACCCACGATATCATGGAGAAAAACATTGCCAAAAAACGGATAGGGGGGCCCCATGCTCCAGGGTCCACGACCACAAATATATGGGGCACTGGAGGAACCCAGCAACACCATCAGGGTAGTGCCCAGGACACATTATCCATTCGGTCTCTCGTCAGACAAACCAGAGGGAGCGCAGGGTTGGACATCTGCGCCTCCGCCAGAGCAGTACTAACTCCAGAGATGGGAGTTCAAATCATTCCCACAGGGATAAAAGGACCTCTTCCCCAAGGAACAGTAGGCTTATTATTGGGACGCAGTTCTTCTACTCTAAAAGGACTTATGATAAGTCCTGGGGTAATTGATCCCAATTATGAAGGTGAAATAAAAATTATAGCCAGTTCTCCAAAGGGTATATCAGTAATTTCACCAGGAGATAGAATAGCACAGTTACTAATAATACCCAGCCTACATGATAAATTTTCCAGTCATACTGTAGAAAGAGGTTCCAGGGGATTAGGTTCCACAGGTGTAGATTGGGCTATGCTTTCTTTAAATTTAGATTCTCGCCCCATGCTAAAACTAAATATTCAAGGACATGAATTTAATGGGCTAATGCATACAGGTGCAGACCTTAGCATCATCTCTCATCAAGAATGGCCGAAACATTGGCCATTACAGCAAGCCACTCAAACACTTCGAGGCCTAGGAGTGGCAACTAATCCCCATAGAAATGCAATGGTATTAGATTGGAAGTATCCTGAAGGATGTGAAGGAATTATACAGCCATATGTATTGGATCATCTTCCTATAAATTTATGGGGACGAGATGTCCTAGATCAATTAGGACTAACATTAACAAATAACATCAATTCAAATGTTCCCACTATTACGGCTAGACAAGGTTTTAGGAAAGGAAAAGGATTAGGAGAAAAAGGAAAAAGTATAGTGGCACCAATACAAATAGATCAAGAAATACATAGACATGGATTGGGTTTTCAGGAGGGGTCACTGAGACGATAAAAATTACTTGGAAATCAGAAAGACCAGTATGGATTCCTTGGTGGCCCCTGACTAAAGAAAAGATACAAGCAGCCCATGATCTGGTCAAACAACAATTAGCGGAGGGACATATACAACCTTCTGTATCTCTCTATAATACTCCCATTTTTGTCATCAAAAAGAAATCTGGTAAATGGAGATTATTGCAAGATTTAAGAGCCATTAATAATGAGATGGTTATTATGGGACCTGCTCAATCGGGGATTCCTCAATTGTCTGCTTTGCCAAAAACCTGGTACATTTTAGTTATAGATATTAAAGATTGTTTTTTTTTTCAATTCCAATTCATCCTGAGGATAGTCCACGTTTTGCATTTACTATCCCTGCACTGAATCATGAAGGTCCTGATCAGAGATATGAATGGAAAGTACTCCCGCAAGGGATGGCTAACAGCCCAACTATGTGTCAAATTTATGTTGACAAAGCAGTCCAGCCACTTAGAAATCAAAATCCTGAACTACAGATATTTCACTATATGGATGATGTATTATTAGCACACAAAGATAAAAACACATTGCTAGAATGTTATGCCACACTTACAAATTTATTAAAAAATTATAATCTAAAGATAGCAATAGATAAAGTACAATTAAATTTTCCAATTAATTATTTAGGAGTTCTATTATCCTCGACCATGGTCCGTCCACCAAAAATTCAAATACGAGTAGATCAACTCAAATCACTTAACGACTTTCAAAAGTTATTAGGAGACATAAATTGGATAAGGCCTTATCTAGGCATGCCAACAGGAGAGTTGGGACCTTTATTTGATATCCTAAAAGGTCCATCAGATCCAAATTCACCCCGCATGTTAATGCCTGAAGCAAGAAAGACATTAAAAATCATTGAAACATATATGGAGAATATGCATTTGGATAGAATTGATATAAGTTTGCCTTTATTATATATTGTACTACCAACAAAAAAATATTCCTACAGGAGTATTTTGGCAAGAAGGTCCATTATTATGGATACATTTATCTTATTCTCCTAACACTATTCTTACTAGGTATCCTGAGGCTGTAGGACAATTAATACTCAAAGAAATAAAAGCAGCAAAGGGAGCGTTTGGAATTTCTCCCAATAAAATTATTACTCCATATACTATGGACCAAGTTGATGTGTTAGCTAATGAGTTAAATAATTGGGCAATAATCACGTGCAAATATAATGTTTCATTTGATAACCACTTACCATCTAATCCTTTGTTGTCTTTTTGGTCTAAGCATCCTGTAGTTTTTCCAAAACTGACAAGAAAAACACCTATCATGAATGCTCCAAATATATTCACTGATGGGTCAAATAATCGTACAGCAGCAATAGTTATACCTGATCAAACTTTTACATTTTTAGTACCCAAACAATCAGCTCAAAAGGTAGAGCTTAATGCAGTATTACAAGCCTTTGTGATGTTTAAAGATTCTGTATTTAATTTATTTTCCGATAGTCAGTATATAGTTAATGCTATAGTATCCCTTGAAGATGCTGGTAGGATTTCCCCTTCCTCTACTGTTTTCTCTTTGTTTTCCACTATACAAAGTCTAATCTGGGACAGAAAAGATCCATTCTTTATAAGACATATACAGGATTGCCTGGAGCCCTTAGTTTGGGCAATGATTTAGCAGATAAAACTACACATGACATACATATTTTCTCTACACTAGAAGAAGCTACAAATTTTCATAAATCCTTCCATGTCAATGCAAATACTTTAAAAAAAGCATTTTAAAATAACTAAGGAACAAGCTAGACAAATAATAAAACAATGTCAAAATTGTGTGACCTTTTTACCACAAGTTAATCTTAGAGTCAATCCTAGAGGACTGATACCTAACCATATTTGGCAGATGGATGTCACACACTTGCCAGAATTTGGAAAATTAAAATATTTGCATGTTACAATTGATACTTCTTCCAGATTTTTGATGGGCTCCCTTCATGCTGGAGAAAAAACTAGAGATATTATAGCTCATTGCTTACAAAATTTTGCCACTGTGGGCGTTCCAAAACTTAAAAACAGATAATGGCCCTGGCTATACTTCTACCTCTTTTAAACAATTTTGCTCATCCTTTGGCATTACTCATATAACAGGAATCCCATACAATCCACAGGGACAAGGCATAGTTAAAAGAGCTCATCAAACTATTAAGATGTACTTATTAAAGCAAAAAGAGGTAATTGGGAAGGGGTATATATCCCCCAAAGATAAACTTAAAATAACCCTTTTTACTCTAAACTTTTTAAATTTGGATTCATCAGGGCTTAGTGCTGCGGAAAGGCACATGTGTCCAAAAAATGTGCATAAGCCCAAGGTACTTTGGAAGGATATTCTAACAGGACAATGGAAAGGTCCTGACCCAGTGATTGTCTGGAGTCGGGGGTCTGTTTGTGTGTTTCCACAGGGAGAACAGCAGCTGATTTGGATTCCAGAGAGATTAACTAAAGTGATTTCTACAGACCAAAAAGAAGATGATTTGGCTCAAATCCATAACAGCTGATATCCAGAACTCCAGTTTGGCTATCCTTACATCTGCGACAGTGGTTCTCCCACACCTGGAGGCTAATGAATAATGAACACCATTAAGGCCTATTTCAAATGTAAGAAACCTTGGGGCTTGCTTGCGGGAATACCTTCAGACCCATATGCAAGTTACAGGAAAAAGGATGGGATATCAAAAGAAGAGTCAAACCCAGGTGGAAACCAGGATGTTTTTTTCAATATCTATTTTATTATTGCCCTTTCTCACAGTGCTGCAAGGGGTTGGATGTCAAGGCAGGATGTCAAGGCAGGCTTGCTGTTGTCTTTCTCACACCCTTGATCGTCCTTCCTTCCTGCCTGCCTTTCTTCCTTTTCCCTGTTCCTTTCTTTCCTTCTTCATTTTTTGTTTGGTTGTAGAACTGTTGTGTATTGATTAAAATACAATGCAAGGATTTTCTGGGTGACATCCCTGAACATGGAATAGTAGAGAACTCCAGGGCTCAAGTTCTCCACCAAAGCAAGGAATGAGCAGGCAAAAACTGTCAGTATCAGCTTTTACAGAGGGCTGGAATGTAGACAACGATGTATAATCACCAGGGAAAGACTTGGAGAGGAAAGAAGGTGGTTCTGGTGATGTAGCTCAGAGGTAGTGGGATTGCCTAGCATGTGCCGTGGCTCTGGGTTCCATCCCCAGCACCAAAAAGGAAGGAAAAGAAAAGAAAAGAAAAGAAAATGGAAGAAAGAAGGTGCTGGCTGGCAGCTAAGGGAAACCTGCCACATCTTTCATTGCCCACCTAGCATCCCCAACACCCAGATCAGCAGTGGCGTGAGGAATGCAGCCAGCATACCTGACCAATGTAAGCTGTCCCAACAGCAGGAATGTGGACTTTCTTCCCAAAGGATTGTGGTTTCTGTTTCGACCTGTTGGATAGTTGGCTGCCTGAAGGGACAGCAAGAGGGCAGTCATCTGCTTTGCCTGGTTCTTGGAGCTCCCCAGGCCAGGAACCAGGAGACGGCTTGACTACAAAGAGGCATGAGGGAACATCGAGGGTGATGACAAACGTTCTGTATCTCAATTGTGGTGGTGGTGGAAACCAACCATATGTACCTGTTGAAATTCACAGAACAGCACGCTGGAAAGAGGTGAAATTTATGGTCTGTAAGTTGTGCCTCAATAAACCTTTTGACAAAAAAAAAAAAAAAATACAACTAAACGGAACAAAAGGAGTACGGTGGTAAAGGGATACCTGTGAAGCAGGACTGGGATTCCAACTCAGGGCAAAGGGATGTCCCAGGACATCACCTGTGTATTCAGTGCACCTAGAAAGAACCAGCCCAACAGAGAATGGAGGACAAGAGAGATGGTTTAAAATGCTAACCCTTACAGGACTACAGAAACTAAGCCAAAGGGAGAGACAAAGCAGTTTTCTCCTTTGGGGGTGGAAAGTCCCTGAGAAATGGATAGAATCTACTAGAACCACAATGAGAGAGTGAAGGGAAGCAGAGTGGATAGTGTAGTGAAAGAGATCATTCTCACCCGTTCATCAATACTTAATGTCTGTAAGGCATGCAGTGGGGTGAGGGAGAGAGGGATGGAAGGAGAGAAGGAGGGTTGATGGCCAGGGCCCAGCAGATACCCAGAGTTCGGGACATGGAAGTCTGAGCCACAGAGTCTAGACAGGTGGAGCTTTCCAGGGCAGAGAACCAGAGCGAAGGGAACTGCAGAGGGAGAGAACCCTACATCCCCAGTGTGTCCCATTTGAGTATTCAGCAGACCACAGGGGAGCACAAGCACGTGAGGAAACTACCTGAGGCCTGGGAAAGGCTCTGCCCCTCAAGAGGATGCAAGTAACTGCACAGCACTCAGGGAGGAAAGAGACCAGCAGCTTTCCCCACCCACCAGGTGGGGAAGGTCACATTGTCAGGGAGGCATCAGGCAGGGCACTCACGAGGGCCGTGCCCTGTCAGCGCAGAAATATGTCTCCTACAACTGAGCTGCCCTGGTCTCATGTCCTTCGTCCTCAAAGCAAGACCCAGAGGGAAAAAAACCTTTTCCAAGTCACTCTAACAGCATCCCAGCACACAGCTCAGGGCTCTGTCTAGGAATACAGAAATACCCAGCGGTCCAGGAAGAAGGTGGAACGGGACGTCTGATACCAGGGATACAAAGCAGCAGGAAAATGCAACTCATAGAGAGGAGAGAAACCAATGAATGAAAGGCATCCAGATTAGAAAGGAAGGTAAAGAAAAAAACAAAAAACCTTGCCTTCATTTGCACTCATGATCATCTATGCATGAAACCTGAGACCATTTACAAAAGAGCTACTTAATTAGTGAGCTTGGCGTGTTTGCAGGACACAATATGTTTTAGAGACAGCTACTATAAGGACAGATGCAAATTAAATATAAGAGGTTTTGGGGGGGGGGGGGCTAGGGACACAGCTCAGTTGGTACAGTGCTTGCTTTGCATGCACAGGGCCCTGGGTTTGATCCCCAGCACCACAAAAATAAAATAAAATAACAGGTTTAATTCTCACTGTTGGAGAGACTCCTCCCTCCTCCCCCTTTGTTAAAGCATTGACTTAGGAGAACTTGTAAGTTCTTTCTCCATCTCTGAAAAGGATGTAAATCCCTTTTCAAAGGTACAAAAGAAAGAGCCTCTTGCCAGCTTTATGACCCAGGAAGTGTGTTCAAGGACCTAGGAACCGTCTGGTCTCTATGAAAAGTAAACAGCTGGGATGATATTTCCCCCACTTCCCAGTTCCTGTGAGAGAAAGGGAGCGTGGGGTGGGGGGAGAGGAAATACTAGAAGTCTTACTTCAGTGGGCTCCTTGCTCCAAGTGTGAAAACGAGATCCTGTCATAAGAATGTGAGAAGTTTACTTATTTTTCCCTTGGATAAAGACAGTTATATTAGTCTGCTCAGGCAGCCATAACAAAGTTCTACAGACCAGTGGGCTGAAACAACAGAAATTTATTTTCTCACAGTTGTGAAGTCCATGATGAAGGTGATGGTAAATTCAGTTTCTGGCAAGGGCTCTCCTCCTGGCTTGTAGTTGGCCACCTTCTGGCTATGTGCTCACTTGGTCTTTCCCCAGCATATGTGCCCTAAATGGGCACCAGAGCCCTCGCCTTTTCTGAGAAGGCCATGTTGGATCAGAGCCCCACACTTGGGACCTCGTTTAACCTTAATTACTCCCCTAGAGGCCCCATTTCCACATACAGCCACACTGGTGATTGGTTAGGACTTCAACACATGAATCTGGGAGAACGCACAGTCAGTCCCCAACAGCAATAAACTAATACATACGGTCGCCCTGAATGCCACGCTAATTTAGTGTGTACTGTGTGTGAGAGATGGCACGGGCAAGTCATCCTTCCCAATGACTAGTTATTGTCCACCCCCCACCCCACCGAGCAAGGATGGAATGAGTTAGATCTGCTTGGCTACATGAGAGGGTGATGCCTTTCTGCCCCTTTGCAGTCTCAATGGATTGGCTTTAATGTGCATCACATTCTGGTGCACTGCTTATTCAATAATGAAATCATTTTCTACCTTTGTGCGGATGGTCTCTGCCTGGGCTGGCAGACAATTTTCTTTCTAATTCTATTTTCCCAATGCTACAGCCCTCTCACCCTGAAAACACTCAACTCATTGCCCTGACACTTTTTTTCTTTGCTGATCTGAAACAGGCATAGTAAGGCATTAAATTTTTGTTCTGGTGTTTCTAGTCTGCTTGCTCTTGTGGTGCAAACTAAGTAATTAAAAAAAAAAAAAAAATCCTAGCAAGAACTAGATCCAGCAGTGACAAGAGATGTGAGGAAGCCACCATTCTGGTGGAAGGGCACAATTCCTGGAGGTCAGAACAATTTTGTATGAACATATTCCAGAACCTGAAATAAGTAGAAAAGTAAATGAAAGTAATGCATTGTCATGTATTCCTTGTTATACAATCCACCATTCACTCAGGGGCATGTGTACAGGAATCCCTAGCAATCCTCATTCAAGATGAGGTGAAGAGGGCTGGGGATGTGGCTCCAGCGGTAGCGTACTCGCCTGGCATGCGCGGGGAGCTGGGTTCCATCCTCAGCACCACATAAAAATAAAATCAAGATGTTGTGTCCCCCGAAAACTAAAAAATAAATATTGAAAAATTCTCTCTCTCTCTTTAAAAAAAAAAAAAAAAAAAAAGATGAGGTGAGGAGATCAAGTGCAATTTAAATGCTCAATGATCACATTGCTGTGTATTTTTTTTTTTTGGCATTAACATGGTTTGGAAGAGTTTTTAAAAACTTGGGAGATTACATGGAAAAAACACTAATGTTAAACTTGCAAGCAAAAGAGTTTATGTTTCTGTGGCTGGTATCCGTTTCGTGTATAACTACGACTTTAAAGTACAAATATGCCAGGTGCGGTGGCACAAGCCTGTAATCCCAGCAAGTTGGGAGGCTGAGGCAGGACGATTGCAAGTTGGAGACCAATGTCAGCAACTTGGCGAGACCCTGTCTCCAAACAAAAGAAAAACAGGGCTGTGGATGTTGCTCCTTGTTTGAGCGCCGCTGGGTTCTATTCTCAGTCCCCCAATCCCCAAAAGAGAGTAAGTACAGATATATTTCCAACTCCTGACGGTATAGTTGATGCCCAATCGACTTTCACCTTCCGTTTCTAAAGCATCTTCGATTATCTTATGATATTTGACTCTCTGAATCTCAGAATTGCTCCCCCAAGGCAAGGACAAGGGTGAGAAAAGCCGGACAAGCAATAGGTGAAAAGACACTCAAGCACAGCACAGTAGTTCAGTTTTATTTCCAGCATTAACAAACATTTATGCACCCTAGCGCCAGTCCAGAGAAACAAACCGCTCCCGCATCCCCGCCCATACACGGGTGATCACCGCAGGAATCAGTGCCCTAGGGCTGGAAGAGAACTAACTCAACCTCCTTTTCCTGGTTGAAGCTTCAGGAAATAGGGGGGCACAGAGCGCTGCATGGCCTGCACCAACATGGAAAGCTGGTTGAGCAAGGAGGCGACGGATATCTGCAGGAGGCTGGAGTTTTCAGCAGTCAATCGGCTAAAAGTAAGGGGAAAAGAAAATCACATCCAAGATGCCAACTCCTCTCCCTTGGTCCCCGCCCCGCCCCGCCCCGCCGGGCCATGCAGCTAATCCTTCAGTATCTCACCTAGAGCGCCCCCTGCACCGCGGCCCTCCTCTGACCAACCCTTGGGTGTCTCCATGCGTCTCACAGAGTGCCCCCGCAGGGCGAGACGGGTCAGCCATCTGCTGCCGCCTGCTCCCGCTCAGCCAGGCCCCTTGTGAACTTACATAACCAGGTCACTGCCGATCACGGCGAATTCCCTGTGAACCGCCCCTCCGAGGGCCTCGATGCCCGGGGCCAGGTACCTGCGGGCAATCTCCGCATCCATGAAGGACAGGAAAGGCACCGTGAGGCCGCTGGTGGAGAACCAGTTAAGGCAACTTGGAGACGCGGGCCACCCACGACCCCTTCCGCCGACTCCAGCCCACAGCATAGCCCCCATCCGTCAGGCTGGTCCCCTAAGTCCGCTTCCTCTAGCCGCCTCGGTTCCTCACTCGTCCTTCGGCCCCGAGGATGTTCCTCCCCGCCAGACCCCCAAACCTCTCTCTGCCCATCCCAGGCCACTCCCAGCCTGGCCCTCAGCCCTGCCCCGACCCTTGGGAAGGATACAATTCCAGCGGTTGGTTTCCCAAGCCCTCTGCAGAAGCTTCTGCACCCCGCCCTGAACCGGGCAACGCCCCGTCGACCGGGGGCGCTTCCCCGGCAGCAGCACCCTCTGTTCCTCCGCCTTCCCACATCCCGGGGTTTCCAGAGCGCCCAGGGCCACTGGACCCACTGGCACTGCCCTCTGCCCCATCACGACCCCCGCCATCGCCACCATCTGGGGCCTGCATGGCTGCTCCACGTGCCCCCTCAGAGCACACCTCGAACACAACCTCCACTTCCCGCTGTGCTGAAGGAATGAGGTGCCCACACGAAGTCCCACCCCTTCCCCCACACGAAGTCCCACCCCTTCCCCCACAATGCACCCCGTGAGGCGCACTGCGCCTGCGCCCGAAGGCCCCCATGTGCTGAGGCACCAGCCGTGCGGTGGGTTTGGACCAAACCTGCCCTGCTGCCCCTGGGCCCTTGGGCGGCCCCGTCGGCCCGCTCCCTCACAAGGCCCCGCCCCTTGACTGTAGGCACCTCAGGCCCTCCTAGAGGACCCGCGCATGCAGGCCCCTAATGAGGCTGCCTGTGCCCGTCTCAGTTCCCGCCATTTTAAGGGGTCGCGAGGCTCTACTTTGGCCAGCGTGGACAACCACTCATATTACCGCCTGCCCTGAATTCCCCTGTCCTGGGCATGAGGCCTACACTGCTGCGGGCCCCCACCCCCAGTCTCGAGTGAGAGCCTGGAGCGCCTGTGGACCATACAGAAAACTGGGGGAAGCAGGGGCTGGGGTGGAACTTGGGTCTCTCCTCAGCGGCGGCAACGACAGAGCAGGCACAGGCAGCCACGCTGGGGACAGGACCTAGGACCTGTTAGACACCCTTGGCTCTCGGGCTGAGAGGACAGTGTCTGGGCAAGACGGATAGGATCGTGACAGGAGAAGCTGCTGGTGGCCAGTTCTCCCAGGCCAGAGGGACAGCCTGAGGACATCAGTCCGGGTGATGCAGATGTGGCGAGCCATTGCAAGTTCATCGCCCTCAGGGAGGACTAATGACCATGGTCATATTACAGCCCTTTCAGTGTGGAGGTAGGGTTTCTCCATCAGTCTGTCAATGCCACGCACCTTGCACCTTCGTAACAGATACAATAGATGCATACAATCTCCAGAGCAAAAACGACACTACAGTGTAGTAGGAAGACATTTTTATAGCTTTAAAAAAATGTAGCATATGCAACTAACATCTGAGAGATGCCCACAGTTAACAACCTCCTCCCCCCAAATGGGGCATTATAACAACCAGCCCTCAGCAGCCCAGAGGAGCTAAGCCACGGCACACCAGTCTCCTACTCCCACCTCTCTACATGGCCCTTTCATTAACTGCTTCTCGGCTGCGTATGTTAGATTAGAATGTGCCGTCTGTTCCCTGCTGTGCTCTGCATACTGCTGCAAGGGTAGATGCAGGCATCCGGCAGCTACATGGGGACGTCTGCGTGCATCAGTCGGCATGCATCTGCAGGTAACATAAGCCTCACTGGCCAGCTTTTGCACAGGGACTTTAACACAGAGATCCAGTTGCTGACGAAATCATTTGAGGAGCCAGAACCATGGCATGTAGGCCAAGACTCTGACAATGACTCCCAAAATACCACAGAATGACCTGCCTGGGGAGCCAGAACCCTACCACAAGAGGGTGGTAGCGAGATCAGGAACCTGCTGACCCTACCATTGCTTCTGGGAATACACCCCCCCCCCCCCCTGCTATCGTCCAAGTACTGTATCAGGAAGGTTCCTCTCTCTCTCTCTAACTGCGAGTCCCACAGCCACTCTGCTACATCTGAACAGCACGTAAGAAACGAGGCCCTAGATCCCCTCCTGAGTTAGTAAACGTCTAGCAATGGGCCCTTGTGAGGTGGGGAGGAGCCCTGATTTCTGGCGCTTGCCGGAAACCACGTCCTGCATGCGCTCCCAGCTTGGCCAACTTCAAGCTATCAATAGGAGCTCACTGGGGGCACAGGTGACAAGAGATGGTCCCCATGGGCTGCCTGTCACCAGCAGATAGGGGCTGGCTCCGACACACCACTGCTGGCACCAGCCTTACCCCACAGTAGGAATCTCTGCTAACACTGCCGTGGAAATGTGAATCCTTGCGCGTTGCAGAGAGAGAAGAGGTAGCACCGTAGGGGTCAGCTAGGGATTTTTATGAACCATTTCCACAGAGCTGTTGAAGCAGAGGGTCCTGGAGGTCGTTATTTTCAGAGTCTTGTTGGAGTAGAAGCTCGAGGTGTCAGCCGGAGTGGATCGTGTGTGGTTGTCATGGGCACGGGAAGCCATGCTGCACTGAAAATCCGTGGGGCTGGAAATTGAAGGTTCGTCACTGTGGCGGTTTTCCTGGGCAAGCCTCGTGAGCAGTGATGAGGTCGGGGTGCCACCATGTTCAGTCTCAGCAGGGAGTGGGAAGTGGGGGGTGTTCCTCCTTTTGCGGGTCTTAGGTGAGGGGGTTACGACTGGTAAGGTTGATAAGCTACCACGTCTGGTGTTCCTGATATGATTTGGGGTGTCCACGTATCCAGGTGCACCTTGATTCAGTTTGGTAACTTGCCACATATAGGTTGTTTATCAGTTTGTGCCTCATGGTTGCGCTGGGCAGATGGTGGTGGTTCACTTGTACAAGCAAGGGCCAGACTCATTCTGCCTTATACTCAAAATGGAGTAGCTCATGGCACACCACTGCTTTAAAAAATGGAGCAACTCAGGTTTAGACACAGCCTGAAAACGGCTGTTCTATACATTGTGGAGTCACCCTGAGCGGGGCATAGCCTGCTCTCCACACAGCTTAAGCTCCAAATGGCTCACTCAAGCCCTATGTAGACTGCAAAATGATCCTCTCAAGGTCCAGAACCTCAACTGGTGCAGATAAAATCCTTGGTGTGCACCCTGGTGGGACTACCAACAATGGCCCATCGACCATTTCCAGTGACCTCATTTTCCTCACCTATGAAGCAAGTTTTAAGTAGCCACAGTTGCAACAGGAAGGAAAAGGGCAACTGCCCTGGGATTTAATATCTCCAGGCAGCTGCAGGACCTTTCTTGTGGTTCCAAGTACAGGTCCGGCAAGTTGGGAGAGTGTGTCAGTCCTGAGCCCTTTCCTTGTCACCGTGGTTCACTTTATGCTTTGACTGTATCCCTTGTTGTTCTACAACTCACAATTTTTCTTTAACTCTTCCCAATCTTGTCCTCCATGACCTGGTCCTCCGTGACCTGGTCCTCCATGACCTCCTCCTCCATGACCTTCTCCCTGATCCTCTCCTCCCTAATGTCTGCTTTCTAATCTCAGGGAAACTGAATGAATTCCTCTGAATCACCTCTTTAAAAACTCCCTGCCCCCCACCCTTGGGCAGAATCACGGTCTCTGAAGGAGGAGTCCCTGTGTTTCTCTGTTGCTGGCAAAGCAATCAAACTTGTTTTTCCTTTTTGTCAAAACAGTGCCCCCATTATCGGGTTGGCGTAGGGGACAAGGTGCCAGCTTTTGGTAACAATACCTCCCGGGAGGGAAAAGGCTAGGCTCCACACGCTCGCTCGCTGCTCCAGAATTATCTGGCGTTAAATTGGGAGGAAAATTGGTTTTATTCAGAACAGGCTCTGAAGGAAGCTGGGAGAAGCCTGTTTGTTTCAAAGTTTGCAAAGGTGCGGGACCAAAGGTCTTTGAAAGTGGAGTTGAGGAAGAGAAGGACTTTGTGAAGGCAGGTAAGGGAGGGAGGGTCTTGATGACAGGGGAGAGCCAGGTCATTATGTTCTGAGGCAAGGTGTGGGTGGAAGCCCTTGATAAGCTCGGCACTCGTGAAGGAAAGGGAAGGAGCAGAGAATTCTCTGAGCAGTGAATGGGGTGCGATAACTTCAGGAGCCAAGAGGGAAGAGATGGTGAGAAGAGATGGGGGAGGGAAGGTCTTGAAGGTGAGGGAAGTCAGTAGTTTTCAAGAGGAGGGGAGGGACATTAGTGCTTTGCTAGAGGCAGTACGGTCTGAGAGAAGGCCTTTCTGAGGGCAGTTGGCGGAATGAAGGATTTAGTGAGGTGACGTGAGGGGTGGAAGGACACTTTGAGGGGAGGGAAGCGATATCACTGCTTTGTGGCTGGAATGGAGGAGGGAAATCTTTTGTGAGGAGAGCAGTGACAGGGAAGGCTTTTGTCAGGGGAGGTGGTTCAGGGAAGACATGTTTGAAGGAAGCTCAGGAGGAAGCCTAAGAGATGGGGAGGGAAGGCAAAGAAGGACTCTGCGACCAGGGAAGTGACATAGGAATTTGGGGAGAAAGGGAGAGTTGTTGAGTCTCAGAGGAAGTCACCCAAGAACCATGAAAACGCAGGAAACACCCATGATCCACTGAAAGGCAAAAAGCACTGGTGAACAGTTGCAACTCCTGAGGAACACAAAGGGTAGGGAAAACTAGTTGGGAACTGCAGAACTCTAGCCCGGCACCACCACCTCTAGCCCAGCCCCTACAAACTGTCGTCCTCTAAATGTTAACACACCACACCAACAGGCCGCTCACTTTCCCTCTGGGGATGGTCCGCATCCAAATATTCCTTGCTTTACCCCCAAGGCATCTCTCTCTTGAGATTGCCCCCATCCTCCCCTGAACATGTACCTACTTTTCTAAATAAGCCTCTGTCTATGCCTTTGTCGGCCACAGGCTGAAATTCTTTTCCGTCAGGTATGCCAAGAACCCCACTGGTCCTGCGTCAAGTCTACCCTTCTCTCCGGGAACTCCTCAGACCCTTCTTTGGGGACATCTCTCCTCCTGTGACAGGAGGATCTGTTGGGGATATAGAGGCAAGGCAGCCATTAGTGTCAGAGGGCAACACCTTTGTGAGAGGAAGTGAGTGACAGAAGGTCTCAGCAAAGGGAAGCGAGGGGTATTAGTGCCTTATGAAGAGTTTGTGAAGGCCTCACAGAGGAGTCGTGATGGAGGGAAATTATCATGGTGCCCGGTGAAGGCAGATGAGACAGGGAAGACTTTAGCAAGGGAGGGAAAGCTTTTGTGAGCTGGCAGAGGTAACCAAAAGACAAGCTTGTTTCCTAGTCAACCGGTACGGGGCGGGGGGGGTGGGGACAAGCCAAAAAATGACTTTTGATGCACTACAGTCCCCTCAGGGATGGCTGTCAAACCCAGCTGTGACAGGAAACCATCCTCCTGACGGACAGAGTTTTAGGTGTTGCACCTGCACATATACCGCGTATGGAACTTAGAATACACCGTAACTCAGGAGCAGGGGTAAACGGCCTGGCTTTTTGGCCAGGAACCTGGAAATTTAGGCTCTGCAGGTCAAGGAGCTCTGGTTCACAGAGGGGCACACTTCCAACATGGTGCACAGGAAGCGTCTCACTGAGCGTGAAGTGCCGACGGCCATCTGCTCCCTTCGGATACCACATGCCTAGACACCAGCAGGCAAGGAAAGGAGTCGTGATGGCGTTGTGAGATGCAGACTGTCTTACAATATTGGCTACAGGGAATGGCCTTGTCCTAGATCCCCTGGTGTCAACCTGGGAAATTGATCTATTTCTACAGAACTGCCCGTTTCATCTGCATTCAAGGTAGTTTTGCAATTTCAACATTTAGTTTCCGTCCCTTCTCTCCTGCGTGATTGTATCTGCTTTTTGTTAAATCAACTGATCCTAATCAGACACCCATTTCATTGTGCCCAGAGATGCACTGGGCCAGCAACTCCCAGAGGGCCCAGCAGGCACTCGTGGCCTCTGCTCTGGGACATCTGCAGGATCAGCCGAGACATCTGAAGCAGGTGGAAGCCAAATCATCCGAGGGTCCTTCCCTCACAGGTCTTCCGTCTGTGTGCGGGAGACTCCAAGGCAGGCCCTGTGCACCAGAGATGCCCTCAAGTCCTCTCCACCGTGGCGGCAGCCCCAGGGCAACCCAACTGCTTTCAGGCAGCTCAGTGCTCCCAGAGCCCGTGTTCCAGGGAACAGTCGAGAAGCTTCACACTACTATCATGTCAAGCAGCATCGACCCCGCTGTCCTCCAGCAGTGGAAGCAGTACCAGACCTGCTCACATTCAAGGGGGCAGGGGAAGGGAGGGACACAGACCCCATGTCTCAAAAGGAGGCTGTCAAGGCCAAGGTGTAGAACACATGAGATGGACCCTCATCCTGTCCATCCCTGGAAAGACACTCGGCCACACAGTTATCATTATCATATGCACGTGTTTAGAGGGGCGTGAATGTCATTTCATCTAGGACTGTCCTTTGCAAAGTCAACAAGTCCAGGGCGTGGCTTGGACATGGGGAAGACAGCCATGTTCAGCCCAGGAGTACAGAAGGGGCACCTGTACTTTCCTCCACTTGGCTCACAAGTCTAGTGGTTGGGCCATGAGGTCAGAGCCCATGCGTCTATTGCTGCCCAGGGACAGGAGCACCTCATTGTGCCTGTTGTTCTTGAGAAGTGAAAGGAACCTCTTGGGCTCCATCCAAACAGTTCCTACCCCTGGGGGCTGCAGAAGGGGAACCCTTCTCTGAGCCTCCATTTGCCTACCTCTGGGGACCACACAGGGCCTAAGTCGGTACATATACAAATTCAAGGGACAGGCAGGGCTCCAGACCGGTGGCGAGGGACGTGGGACATACAGAATGCCCGGGAATTACATCCCCAGGGCCAGGAACACCAAAGTCAATCTGGGAGTGCTGGTTCACTGAGCAGATGAAGGTGGAAGACAGCAGAAATGTGGGACACAGCCAGACGCTTGGGAGATGGGTCTTGAGAGAGGGACAGTCCCCTCCCAGTGAAGGGGAGGAAAAGACAAGGCATCCTGGCTCAGAAGCAGAAGTTGGTGTCACCAAAACCAGACATTGCTTCAACTGAAGAGGCCCCTCAGGGCCCCCTTCATGTCCTCATTCCTTAGGCTGTATATGAAGGGGTTGAGCATGGGAGCCACCACTGCATATAGGACGGCGGCCACGGAATCCTCAACTGTGTAAGACGAGGAAGGCCACAGATAAATCCCAAGCAGGGTCCCATAGAACAAGGACACCACCGCAAGGTGAGAACTACAAGTGGAAAAAGCTTTCATCTTGCTCTGAGAAGAATGCAGTCTTAGGATGGCTGAGAAAATGCGCATGTAGGAAAGAGAAATCAGGAGGAAGGGGGTCACAAAAAGAAGGCTCCCCAGGGTATAAACAACCAACTCATTGACATGGATATCTGAGCAGGAGAGCTTTAGCAATGCATAGAGTTCACAGAAAATGTGTTGAATTCTGACACTTGCACAGAATGACAGTGTATCCATAAGCAGGGTGTGGACCAAGGGATAGATGTTTGTGACAATCAGAGCCACAGACAAGGAGGTGACACAGAATTCGGGGCTCATGGTTGCGGCATAGTGAAGAGGGTGACATATGGCTACGAATCGGTCATAGGCCATCATCGCCAAGAGGCCATTGTCCAGTTCTAGAAATAAAATCAGAAAATACATCTGAATGAGGCACCCAACCTAAGGGATGGACTGGCTCTGAGTCTGGATGTTCAGCAGCATCTTTGGTACAGTGACAGAGGTGAAGCAGATGTCCACACAGGATAGACTGGCTATAAAGAAGTACGTGGGCGTGTGGAGGGTGGGGGTGGAGCCGATAGCCAGGATGATGAGCAGGTTCCCCACCACCGCGACCAGGTACATGGATAGGAACAGGCTGAAGAGGAGGGGCTGATGTCCAGGCACCGCTGACAGTCCCAGGAGGAGGAATTCTGAGACGATGGTTACATTACTTCTCACCATGGCTTCCAGTTTCTACAAATTCACATTGGAAATACATCCGTCAACACGACCAGAGGCAGTTTGGGGAAGCCCGCACGACACCCATGTCACTGATGGAAATCATACTTGTGGAAGGATCTCCAGCCTGGGGTAGTCAGCACAAGAGAGTATGGGGACCCTACAGGCCACCAAGTGTCTTGAGGGTGCTGCTGAGGGCTGAGGTTCTCCGTGGGACTGACCTTAGTCAACCCCCCTCCTGCTTCCTGGGGAGGAAAGATCCAGGCAGAGAAGATAAAGAGAACTGAAGGAAAGTTGGGGGTTTTTTGGGGGGTGGGGAATGGGTAGAGGCAACTGTGTAAGACTTGTCTCAGTAGGAACTCTCAAAAAGGACCAAGGTTGACCTCCATGAACCATTCTGCTTGTCCATGTAGAGGTGTGAGAGATGACGATTAAGTTAAAATTGTGTGTGTGTGTGTGTGTGTGTGTGTGTCTGTGTGCATGTGTGTGAGAGACAGAGAGAGAGTGTGTGCTCAAACACAGGCACATTATATACTTGAAGAAGATATTCATCAAAATGTTAACAGGGGTTATCTCTGGGATGTGATTGTAACTTGCATCTTTCTTTTTTTATATTTATATTTTTAGTTGTAGTTGGACACACTACCTTTATTTTATTTATTTATATGTGGTGCTGAGGATCGAACCCAGGGCCTTACACGTGCTAGGTGAGTGCTTTTACCGCTGAGCCACAACCCCAGCCCCTGCATCTTTCTTGATACAATAAGCACGTATCGGTTTTCCCACTGTGCTGTATTGATGTCGACAAGTCTTCCAGGAGGATTCTGTGAAGGGCAACTCTCACACAAAAGCACAATTAGGGGCTCATACGCAAACAGTGTCATACAAAAGGGTGTATCATGAAGCCCACTGGATTTGAGAATACTCCCTTCCCCATTCTGAACGTTTCTGAACAGCGAGCTTTCTGGCCTAGCCACTTTCTTCCCCAAGTGGGATCCTGTGCCGCCCAGTGACAATAAGCATTTGTGTCCTACGAATGGAGAAATGGCACACTGGAAGCATCTCCACATAGTAGTTGTCCCAGGAGTTGTATCAAAGCAGTTCCTGGGGCTGCATGCCGAGGCAGCAATGGCATGGGAAAGGCCTGGGGTTCCATCCAGAGAGTCAGTAACCAGAGGCAACCCAGGAATATCACTTTAGGGAGAATAGTAGAAGATTTAACAAAAAGAAATGCACAGCACCACGAGTGGCATATGACTGGCTCAAAGAGACTTTCCCAGTGAATTTAAGATATGCAGCCTATGCTGTTAACAAAAACTGCCACCTGAGCACACACACACACACACACACACACACACAAAGGCTCTGATGCTGCAAGGAGAAGCACTGCAGGAGGAGAAAGCTCCGGGGCACTTCCCAGCAGATGCAGTGAAAGCAGGGGAGTCCAGTTCGAGAGCACCTAAGTGTTTAAACTGTTTGTTTGGGACATTGGAAATCCCTGAAATCCCCCCCACCCCGCCCCCACTTTCTGTGCATTTGATGTGCTCTGGGTGTGTGTGCACCCGCTGGCACATGCATACCCACGATCCAACAGCCACCTATGCCTCACTTGTCACTGGACTGGTGGACACCGGAGCCTTAAGTCCATCTAGGCTAGGAAAGAGACTGTGACATGGAAGGGCGGGAAGCTCCAGGAGGCGGTGGGAGGTGCCGCTGCCTGTCAGCAATGCAGGAAGGCAGAGGGTGCTTTCTTTCTTTTGAAATTGGTGTCTGAACTCTGTGACAAGGTGGAAGGTTGGCAAAGAGTGGAAGTGGGATGGGTCTGGGTCTGGGTCTGGTGGAAGCTGCTGCCCAGGGCAGGCTGTGGGGGCCTACACCCCTCCCCCATGCTCAGAGGTGTTTGGAGGATCTACTACTGAGACCTGGGCCCTTCTCCCCACACCCCTTGCAGCACATGGACTGAGGCTCTGAGAACACTGGGGGTGTTGCCACCTGCAGGGCTCCATGGGCCACCTGAGAAGGAAGATTGTATTGTAAGTATTCCATTATGATTACTTAATTTTATTTTTATCTTTAAAAATTTATTCTAATTAGTATTACTTAATTTATCCACTTATTCTATATTATTTCTCACCCACTTTTCTTACTTGTCAGTGGAGTTTATAGGTCCTTATTGATAAGTTATCTCTTATTTTTTGAGACACAGTGTGCCCTCAAGTGACCAATGCCACAGTTCCACTGGTGACTACTCTCTCCTCTCCAAGTTGTGCTGCTGACCAAACCCTAACACTTGATCCCACTGGTTGTTTGTTTTGATGCAGAGAATCACCTCCAGCACAGGGCACATTGTAGAGAGACAAATTCCTACTGAAAAGACCCTCATATACCAGACGAAGAGGAATCCACTCCAACAGATTCACAAGCAGTACAGAATCACACAAGGAACCATGATGCCTGAAAAAGTTCACATCTCCCCCAAAACTGAACCAATGATACTGAGGTGGATGAAATGCAAAGAATACAAAACTTGGCCATTCAAATGATCAATGCATTGAAAGAAGAACTAAGGAAGGAACAGAGGGAGACAATATGGGATATGAAAGGTACGTCAATAGCGAGAGACAGATTCTGAAAGAGAACCAAGAGGAAATCTTGGAAATGAAAGGCACAATTAAGTCAAGTGAAAACTCAGTTGAAAGTCTGCCCAACAGATTAGATCCAGGACAGGACAGAATTTCGGAGCACAAGGACAAAGTGGGCAGACATGAATATTCACATGCTCTTAAAGGAAAAAATGAGAAACTATGATCAGAATACGCACAAATCTGGAACGAAATTAAGAGTCCTGACTTAAGGTTCGCAGGTTTTGAGGAAGAAGCAGAGACACAGGCCAATGGCACTGATAACCTAGTCAGTGAAACAATAGCAGTAAAATTTGCAAACCTTGGGAATGAGATGGGCATCCAGGTACTGGAGACACTTAGAACCTCAAATAGACAAGACCCGGAAAGAACCTTCCCACGACACATTATAGTTAAGATGCTGAAAATCCAGAACAAAGGGAAATAATTGTTGTTAAAGCTGCAAGAGAAATTCCAGGTCACCGATAAAGGAAAATGAATCACAAAAACAGCAATTTCTCAGAAGGAAGCATTGAGGCCAGAAAAGCTCAGAAGAATGTGTTTCAAGCCCCCAAAGAAAATAACCACCAACCTGGATGGGCAGACCCAGCAAAGCTATCCTTCAGGAAAATAAAGGGATACAAATAGGAAAAGCAGAAGTCAAATTAGTTATGTGCTGAAGACATGATCCCATATTTAGAAGGCCCCCAAACTCCACCAGAAGACTTCTAGAATCAGCAAGCAGATTCAGAAAACTATCAGGATACAAGAGCAATCTTCATGAATCAATTACTTTCCTATACGCCAGTAATAAAGGTGCTGAGAAAGAAATCAGGAAAATGGTCCCATTCACAACAGCCTTTAAAGAAAACTTGGCATTTAACCTAACAAGATAGGCAAAGGACCTCGACAATAAAAATTGTAGAACACTGAAGAAAAAATTTGAAGAGGAGCTCAGAAGATGGAAAGACTTCCCATGTTCACGGATAGGCAGAATTAATATTGTTAAAATGGCCATACTGGGCTGGGGTTGTGGCTCAGAGGTAAAGCGCTCACCTAGCATGCATGGCATGAGGCACTGTATCCAATCCTCAGCACCATATTAAGTAAATAAATAAAAAGATTGTGTCAACCTATAACCTTTTTAAAAAAAAAAAAAATGGCCATACTACCAAAAGATTCAATGCAATCCCCGTGAAAATACCAATGACAGGGCTGGGTTTGTAGCTCAGTGGTACAGCGCTTGCCTACTGTGTGAGAGGCACTGGGTTCAATTCTCAGCACTGCCTAAAAATCAATAAAATAAAGGTTAAAAAAAAGAAATGCCTTTTAAAAAAATACCAATGACAGGGGCTGGGGTTGTGGCTCAGTGATAAAGTGCTTGCCTAGCCTGTGCGAGGCCCTGGGCCCGATCCTCAGCACCAAATATAAATAAATAAAATAAAGGTATTGTGTCCAACTACAACTAAAAAGTAAATATTTTTTTAAAAATACCAATGACATTCTTTACAGAACTAAAAAAAAAAATCATCTCTAAAATTCATTTGGAAGAATAAAAGACCCAGAATAGCCATAAAAGCCATGCTTTTTTAGTCAGTTATCACGATAACTGACTCAAATTATACTACAGAGCTGTAGTGACAAAACCAGCATGGTACTGGCATCAAAACAGACACAAAGGCCAATGGAATACAATAGAAGGCACAAAGACAAACTCACAAAGCTATAGTCTCCTTGACAAAAGTACCAAAAACATACCTGGGAAAAAAAGACAGCCTTTTTAATACATGGTGCTGAGAAAACTGCTACCACATGTAGAAGAATGAAAATAGGTCCTTATCCCTCACTTGCACAAAAGTCAACTCAAAATGGATCAAAGACCTAGGAATTAGACCAGAAACTTGGTGACTTCTGGAAGAAAACATAAGAGCATAAACATAAAACATAAACCCTCTAACATATAGGGATGGGCAACAACTTCCTCAACAGGACCTGTAAAGCTCACACAATAATGTGAAGAGTTAAGAAATGTGATGACATCAAATTAAAAAGGTTCCACACAGGAAAGGAAATGATTAAGAGCATGGAGAAAGAACCCACAGAATGGCAGAAAATCTTTGCCAGCTATTCCCTCCCACAGGGGGTTATTATCCAGAATATATAAAGAACTCAAAAAAATCTTAACACCAAAAAATAAAGCCCTCTAATAATAATTCGCTCAATAAATGGCCAAATGTACTAAACAGATATTTCTCAAAATAAGAAACGCAAAGGGACATCAAGTATGTGAG
Organism: Marmota flaviventris; assembly: GCF_047511675.1. NCBI lineage: Eukaryota > Metazoa > Chordata > Mammalia > Rodentia > Sciuridae > Marmota > Marmota flaviventris. The sequence continues at coordinate 134,349,930 of NC_092518.1, forward strand.
AAAAATGTCTGACATCCCTAGAACCAGGGAAATGCAAATCAAAACTACACTGAGATTTCATCTCACTCCAGTCAGAATAGCAACCATCAAGAACAGAAAGAAATAATGAATTCTGGCAAGGATGTGTGGACAAAGGAACACTGGTAAACTGTTGGGGGTGGGGGTTGTACATTAGCAATTCCACTACAGAAATTGGTATGGAACATTCCTGAAAACCATATGAACCAGCTATCCCACTTCTTGGTATTTATTCAAAAAAATCTAAATTCGGTGTACTGTAATGATCCACGCACACCAATGTTTACGGCAGTAGTCGAGTTATGGAACCAGTCTCGGTGTCCATCAACACAAGAATGGACAAAGAAAATGCGATGTAGACACCCAATGGTGTTTTATTCAGCCACAAAGAACAAAATGTGGAGGAAAATGGATGGAACTGGAGAACATCATGTGAAGCGAAATAAGCCACACTCAGAAAGTCAAAGGTCAAATGTTTTTCTCTCACATGGGAAAGCTAGAGAGAATAAAGGGGGAAAAGAGGGCCCTTGAGAAAACGGAAGAGAGGCCTTTAGGGTAGAGGAAGGGCGTTGGGGGAGAGAGGAGCACAGGGCAATGGGGAGATGCTGTGGAGTGAAATTGATCAGATTATGTTATATGCATATACGTCCATACTGCAGCAAAACCCACTTTCGGCATAGTTAACATGCACCGATTCGGAAAAAAAAGAAGTCATGTCCCGATGTCTTTGTCTCATCTTCTCGGGTCCAGGCCATGGAATCTGCAAAGGCGACATGTCTACGTGGTATGATTGCACCAATGGACATAGCTATGCTTATAAATCTGAAATTCAGATGAAGTAGTAAAGAGAGTAAAAATTGATTTTAAAATATTGATTCAAAAAGGGATAGATGATGGACTGGACAGACAACTCTCCATGGAAGAGACTGAAAAGCTCTCGTGGCTCTCCCCATAACGATGAACTACATGCTGTTGACCCAGGTGCTTTTAACGAACAAATTATTTTAACTCATCAGATGGTCAACTCCCTAACCCCATATCAAATACTAACAGGAAAGGAATAACATCTACCTTGTTCACTGCTCAATCCCCACGGCCTCCAGACAGCATAGCATTGAAGCTAAAACCAGGCAACCTCAGTGCACACAAAGGAATAGTGAGACACGAATCTTGAATATGAGCAAAGTGTAGTGAAAGGTTAATGAATTAAATGGGAATACAATTGTGGTGGATATTATGACTCCTATTAATGAGATTGAGTAAAACAATTGATGGAAAGAGAAATACTGGATCATGAACTGAATGGATGCTAAAATGAAACTTGTTAAATTTGGTGTTCCCTCTTGATTTTTGAAGCCCTTAGTGAAACTGCAACTGAAGGCTTGTCTCAAAGCACCAGAGCCTGGATGTCCCTTCCCCTGAATAAGCTGCCCCACCCAGACGTCTCCCTCATACCCCAACCCTTTCCATGTGCTCTCTGCAACTCATAATGTGTGATCCATCTCTTCTCAAGGCACTGCTCCACCCTGTACCTTAATATACGCTTGGCTGTGTCCACAGGGACACTACTTTCTCAGTCTGGTCCAGGGCAGACTGTCTTTTCCCTTTACCTCACATAACTCAGGTTCAGGAAGCAGGGCCAATGACCACGCCTCCCTCCCATTGCTACTTGCCAACGCAATATTTCCTCTGCCATCTTAAAGGAGACTCCCAGGAGTGACATCAGCAAACACAGCATGGAATGAAGCTTCTGGGGACTGGTCCTTCACAGAAACACTGGAAAAATATGCAGAAACTACCAGAATCAACTTCTTCCGAACTCACAAAAACAGCCAAAGACTTTCAGCACCCTAGCAAATGTGGAATCAAGAAAAAGGTGACTTAGCCAGGTGTGTGTGTGGGGGGGGTGCACGCCTGTAATCCGAGCAGCTGGGGAGGCTGAGGCAGGAGGATCGTGAGATCAAAGCCAGCCTCAGCAACTTAGAGAGGCCCTAAGCAACTCAGTGAGACCCCATTTCTAAATAAAAAAACAAACAGGGATGTGGCTCAGTGGTTAAGCACCCCTGGGTTCAATCCCCAGTACCAAAAAAAAACCCACAAAGAAAAGACTGAATCATGTGTCTCCGGTTTTGCAAGGCTGGCTGCAGTTTTTGTGGTTACAGCAGAAGAGAACACGAGGCAAGGAAACAAAAACCGGTAGGGGAATGTGAAAAAAGAGCATCCCTAGGAAGGGACCCATGTGCATACTGCAAGGAAGAGTGGCGTTGGCAGCATGACTGCCTGAAATTACAGTAAGGGAGTGAAAGGGAGAGGGGAAGTCGCATAGACAGATGGTGAACTACAGCTGCGATTCAGATGATGGATGGGGACTCCCAGGGGCTCCCTTCAGTCTTCTGGAGCCAATTCCAACTTCCTCACAGGAGCCCTGTTTAGAATTGACAACGGGGAACAAAATGGTTGATTTTCTTATGTGCTGGTACCACCTATTCTGTTCTCAATACTGAAGTGGCTTGCTGTAGACAAAAGGCGGTATTTGTTTTAGGTGCCAATGCAAAAGAAAACTTTCCTCCAACCTGTGGAATGCCAACTAGGAGAATTAAAACTTAAACAGTTTTCTCTGCGTGCCAGGACGTCAATTCCATCATCAGGATGGGATCTGCTGTCCAGAGGAAATGATCTGGTAACCTTCTCTCAGAAGAAGACAGCAGCTCCACCTGCAGGTCGCACTAGAACAAGCCACAAGATTGCAGAAGCTGCTTACTCACAAGGAGGAAACAGCAGAGGGGTCCTTTCCCGCTGAGACCTATGAGACAGCACAGATGGAGCCTGGGTGCAACAGTGAGCGACCACCCAGTAAACGCTGAGTTTAAAGAGTGAGCTACTGTACCTTAGAAGAACAATACAGAGGTGTTAGAAGGAGTGCAGCCAGTGTTAGAGAAGTTTCTTCAGTGTGGACTAACTTGCTCTTGTTGGTCACACTACAATATCCCAGTTCTGCCAGGACGTAAGCCTCATGCACAGATTTCTTCAGGATTTGAGAGCTACTGATAACATTGTGCAACAAACATGTTCACCCTGCTCTGCCAAATCCTTGTACTCTATCAATTCTTATACCTGGGCATCACCAACAGCTTTCGGTATCAGACCTGAAGCAGGAAGCATGCTTTCTTTTGTATCCCACTGGAGGGCACTTCTCAGTTACTGTTTGCTTTTGAATGGCGAGAAATTAAAGAACTTTTGTCCTGGGAGCAAAAGCCATCTTCCAATGCTGCTCTGCTGTCTCAGGGTTTTAACCGCCCCCACCACCACCACCACCACCACCACCACCACCACTCTTGGTGAGATTTGAGCAAAGACTGAAGAGGTCTGCACTTGGAAGAGAAGAAGGTCTTGCTGAAATATATTGATGATTGGCTTAGAGCAAGCCCCGTTTAGGAAAAATGTCCACTTGACACCATTTTGGTACTGAATCACCCAGTGTGCTATGGATACAAAGTGTCGCCCTTGGAAGGTCAGATTGGCAAGCAGAGAGGAGTTTACCTTGAGTTTTAATTTAAACAAGGAAAAGGGAGCTTGATGTCCAATTGGAAACAATCACTAACGTCAAAGTCCCCATAAACAGGAGACGGCTGTGAGAGTTTCTAGGCGTGGCACAGAGTTCTGCCCAATCCAGGGTCCTAGTTTTGGACGTAGACTTAAATCTCTCTTTATGAAGCCTTCAAGGGCTGGACTCAGTCCTGACATTAGACCACTGAGTGCCAGCAAGCCTCTAACTCTGTCAAAGAAAATTGACATCAGCACAGCCCAAGGGTGGCTTGAGTCTCGAAAGCACTCCAAGTTGTAAGTCCACAAAAAACAAGACATAGTTGTATGTCTACTTGTTCAGGTGCTTGGAGATTGTCCTGGACCTGTAGCTTCTTTCTCCAAACAACTGGAACAAACAACCAAAGGATGGACACGCTGTGTCTGAGCAGTCACTCAGAGACATCTTACATAAGTCAGAAAAGTCCACCTTGGGACAGGCCAGTAGGGTACCTGTGCCTCAGCAGGTTGTTTTGTTTGGGGGTTTGGGGACACTGGGGACTGAACCCAGGGGTGCTTTCCCACTGAGCTACATCCCCAGCCCTTCTGAATTTTTATTTTGAGACAGGGTCTCACTAAGTTCCCAAGGCTGGCCTCAAACTTGCGATCCTCCTGCCTCAGTCTCCCAAGTCACTGGGATTACAGGCATGAGCCACTGTGCCTGGCTGAAGCCAGTCTCAAAACACCTACATGAAGGGACATGTTGTAGCATGAATGAACTGGCAGTTTGGATATGGTCTTTCTTGATGGAAGACCCTTTCTAGCTTCTGTGGTCACTGCTCCCCACCTTTTAAATTAGAAAACAAAGCCATAATTGAACGATATGTGTGGTTGGGTCAGATGTTAACTATCTTGGGTCCCTGTGCTCTTTCCAGGTTTGCCCACCTGACTTACGAGCCACTCTGCCCCTTCCATCCTGGTGGACCTGAGGACCTGAAGAAAAGGGCACCAAGAAGTTAAAGGACCATATGATTCACTCTTAACAACCCACTATCCAGTGGCGCTTGCAGAGTAAAGCCTTGGGTCCATTCCTCTAGAGCAAAGCAAGTTCCACCAATGGAAGACACTTCTGGTCCTTCTTTGGAGTCTCTCCGGACCTGCACACCAGGAGAGGATCCTAAATATTTATTTGGAAGAACAAGATAACTAAGACAAGGAATTACGAGGATACGAACCCCTCTGATTATGTCTCTGATTTTCCACATGCCGCACACTTGATAGGACGAAGCCCAAATTAGGATAATTCAGACTTTGGCCACCACTGCCAAAGTGAATTATCACTGAACTTGTCACCCCAAGCGTCATCCACGCGTGACATGGGGGTCGGCTACTTCAACCTTCATGTGTTGCCTCCGATCTCCGAGGCTGTGGGAAACACGACCCTGATGAGCAACCGGGAATTGTGTACCATGCATGTCACAATCACCAAATGCCCGATCCCACTTCTGCCTTGAAATGGTCCCCTAGAATCCATCCCCTATGCATCCTGGACTCAGGTCTGCAAGCTCCTGAAATGCCATCCCCTCCATAAAACTATCTCAATCCAGACCCTTGCCCATCGCCAGCACCCCTTCTACTCCTTCTGTCCCCACCTCCCACTGCCTGTCTAGACTCCTGTGTCCTCAAATGCTCCCCAACAAGCACATCCACCCACCCCTTGGCCTACGTATAGTGTTACTGCTGAACCGTATGGATGGGTCTCCTCTCGATTTCTGTCATAGCCCTACATTCCAGAGCCGAGCCTTCGGAATCAATCTTCAAGAGCAGTCCTTGCACCGGGTGCACCACGTGAAGTGGGGCTGGGCCTCCATCAGGCGCCCTCTACAACTGGTGGCCTGAGTCATTAGTATCAGAGTATAGCTGGCCTGGCTTTGTCTGTGGTCTCTTCCTTCCTGACAGAGCAGGTCACTTCCACCATTTGCTCTGTAAGCCAGATGCTGCTATCAGGAAAGTAGGGGCATATGAGGGGAAGAACCCAGCTTTCTGGGCTCTGGACTCACCCCGCCTTGCTTTGCAGATTGCTAAGAACTGGGCTGTGCTCCCAGCATAACCACCCACCCCCACCATAACCAGCATCTGCTACTATCACTCCCCACCTGCCATAAGTGGAATCTGGGGAAATGCTGAACTTCTTCTGCATCATGGTCGCCATGTAACGTCCGGCAAGTCGCCACTTCCAGAGTTAGCATTTCTTGCTCTGTCTCAAAGCATCGTTTGTTCCTCGGAATTAAATTGCATCCTCCATATGGAAGGCCATCCACAAGTATTTAAAGGATTCTAAATGGTGACAGTTGAGATGGTCACCAGGGCCAGGAGTTCTGGAGTGTGACACAGCTGAATTCGGACCCACTTCTGCCTCACTCTAGCAGAGTGAAGTCTGGACAGTTAGGTCACCTCACTGAGCTTTGGTGTCCTTGCCTATGGAACACTCCCTCGTACATTCTCCCGAAAGATGAGTGAGAAACGAGACACGTATGTGAAGCTCCCAGCACAATTTTTTAGCATATTGCCTTTTATATTTCTGCTTTTTGTTTGGATTTGTTTGGCAGTGCTGGGCACTGAACCCAGGGCTTGGTGCATGCCAGGTGAGTGTTTGACCACTGAGCTATGCCCAGCCCAGCACAGCCCAGCCCAGTCCAACTTTTTACTTTATTTCTTTTTTTCTTTCTTGGGGTGCTAAGGATGGAACCCAGGCCCTGACACATGCTCAGCAATTACTCTTTCACTGAGGTACATCCCCAGCCCTCCCAGCACAGTCCTTTGCTCTAAACCAAGGCTGCCATATTGATTGGCAGCTTTTGATGTTCTCTGGTAACCTAGAGCCTGGGGGCCACACAGCTCTATCCTGACAGACCCAGAAGGGACCCTCCAGCCTGGCCTTTTCCTGGACCTTGCCAGTAGGGTCTCTTGGTGCATGCCAACCAAAGTCTGGAGATCCTGAGAAAACCCAATACGGAAAGGCATTCTGAATGGTAGTAAACTGCGATGCTGGCTGGGATCCTGACCTCGCCATGTCTCTGCAGTGACTGCAACAGTGACAACTAGCAAAGGGTGGTTTCCTCTCAGTTGCAGTGGACATGGCTGAGATTATGTGAAAGACTTGGAGGGCTGTGGGTCCCTCCAGAATGCTCAAAGTTCTGTAAGCCTTCCTCCCAGCCTTCCTTCATCCTCAGTGGACCCTCATACCCACCCTTTGAATCTCCAGTGCAGAAGCCAAACAACTCACATCTTGCATCATCTGGGTTTTGCACATTGTGTCTGTGAGCTTGGTTATAATAGTTAATTACTAGTAGCCTGACCAACACTGGGTGATACCTGCAGCTGAACTTGTGACCCAGAATAGCAGAGGACCAGAATGTGTGTCCTAGTGACCACACAGGATGTCACCTGTCTGGGCACATCATGGACTCAGGGCTTTGCCATAGCCTCCCACCACTCTCCATTCCACTTTGTGCTTTCTGCACTAGGGCCCGCAGGTCCTTGTCACTGAGACAGAGGCCTGGAAGTGTGGTTATGGCATACATTCCTGGCCAGGGTTCCTCCTCCAACATCATCTGGAAGTCACAAATCTGATGGCTGCACCAATAATACAAGATCACCACTGCTCTCAACCCTGGAGGCTGACTAGACCTGCCTCAGAGTGACCAGGGCTAGCTCAGCAACACATGGAATACACACAAGCTTCTCTCCTCAGTGCCAGCCACACCCTGTTCCTCTTCCAGGGAAGTTGTTTTGTTCAGAAAGAAAGGCCTGTGCTAGCGAACATTCCTAGTGCTGGTTAAACACCATATCCAGAAGCCTGCCTTTGCCTCCTTTCTAAGCTCATGCCCAGAGCTTCTGAACTTACAGAAACCTCACCTACCCACCCCTCAGTTTCCCTTGTGCAATGTCTTTTGGATGGGGCATGCCTACTCAAAGACATGCCAAATACATCTGCAGCTCATCTACTGCTGGGATGGACAGTAGCCTGGCTTCCCTATGCAGACATGGCTGTCTACTGTCTGCACACAAAGTTCTCCATGCATTTGAAAACTTCCCTGTGAGCTGCTGGCCAGGTGTTTTTCACCAGCAACAAAAACCTGTGTCTCCCCTATGTCTTCTGTCTTCCACATTTTCAGTTGGCCACAGCTCTCCAGAATGTTCACCAGTGTCCAATAGAGCCTTTCACCTCTCTCAGTGCCCAGATACCTGAAGCCTTCACATATTTCTGTAAGACTTAAGAAGTAGCACTCCAAGAACATGTTTGTACACCAAAGGACATGGGGAAGGGAGTTCTTTTGTAAGTCCTGTTGGCAAAAGAAGGCAGAGCTTTTCTTGATTCTGGGGAGGGTACACTGCCAAGACCCAACACTTGCAGCCTGATATGGAACCAGCTTTCCTCATCTGGTTTTAATACCACCCATGGGAATAATATGATTATCTTTTCACCCACCTTTAACCAGAAAGTTCCTTATAAGGTGCTCAGGAGCTTTCCTGGAGCCTTGATCCACAAGAGCAGGAGAGTAGAACCTGGAGGCAATAAGAGGAGGCCAGGAGCACTGTTAACAAGGATGAAAATAGAGAAGCTTCAGGGACTCCTAGTGCCTTGGGAGAAAAATTCCCATAAATGCTTGTTAATGAAAATGGTGTAATTGACCCTTTGGAAGGAGAAATGTTTCCATATTTTCTGATGTATTCCTCCGATCCCACTGGGAAAGTAGAGCTTCAAAATGAACTGTAACAGGCACTGGTTTAAAAAAAATAAAACACTAAACGGTCCCTTGGGGCAGCGCACTTCCACCATCCAACAAAGACAGAAAATGGTTGTCTTTCCTGTATACCCATTGCCTCAGTGATCACACTGAATAAAGAAGGAAAAGGGAGGCCGGTTGAATGAGTTTGCATCCTAATAGTTACACTATATTTTCTTTCTCACATTTTACCTCTAACCAGTGGTCCTCAAAGTGATGTCCACAGGCCAGCATTATAAGCATCATCAGCTAAATCTCTGGGAACAGTGAGCTTTGTGGCATTTTAATTGTCTTGTTCCTAACCCATTCTCCCAAGCTCTGCAATGGCCCTGAAAACTAGCAGCCTGATGTCATGGCAAAAACTAGAAATCTAGCCAGGCGTGGTGGCGTGGGCCTGTAATCCCAGCGGCTCAGGAGGCTGAGGCAGGAGGATTGTGAGTTCAAAGCCAGCCTAAGCAATGGTGAGGTGCTAGGCAACTCAATGAGACCCTGTCTGTAAATAAAATACTAAATAGGGCTGGAGATGTGGCTCAGTGGTTGAGTGCCCCTGAGTTCAATCCCCAGTATATAACAAAAAAAAATAGAAATCTAGGGACTGAGGTTGTGGCTCAGTGGTAGAGTGCTTACCTACCACATGTGAGGCCCTGGGTTTGACCATCAGCACCACATAAAAATAAATAAATAAAATAATGATATTGTGTCCAACTACAACTAAAAAGTAAATATGAAAAAAAAAATTGGGGGCTGGGGATGTGGCTCAAGCCGTAGCGCGCTCGTCTGGCATACGTGCGGCCCAGGTTCGATCCTCAGCACCACATACAAAGATGTTGTGTCCGCCGAAAACTAAAAAACAAAATATTAAAAAATTCTCTCTCACTCTCTCAAAAAAAATTTAAAAACTAGAAATCTAGCAACCACTGGAAGAAAAACTTCAGTTTGGAAATCCTTCAAATCCCCATTCTTTTTTTAAATTAACTTATTTATTTATTCATTTTACAGTAGAATGCATTTTGACACATTGTACACAAATGGAGCATAACTTCTCCTTCCTCTGGCTGTATGTAGTGCAGAGTCACTCCAGTAGTGTGATCATACGTGTATATAGGGTGATAATGTCTGTCTCTTTCTACAATCCTTCACAACCCCATAACCCCACCTATCCCCTGTGCACAATCCATAGTTCCTTCATTCTTCCATACCCCTCCACCCTGCCATGGATCAGCATCTACTTATCAGAGAAAACATTCAGCTTTTGTTTTGGGGGGATTTACTTATTTCACTTAGCATGATATTCTCTAGTGCCACCAACTAACTGCAAATGCCATAATTTCATTTTCTTTAAGGCTGAGTAATATTGCATTGTGCAGATGTACCACATTTTCTGTATCCATTAATCTCTTGAAGGGAATCTAGGTTGGTTCCATACTTTAGCTATTGTGAATTGAGCTGATATAAACATTGATGTGGCTGCATCACTATAGTATGCTGATTTTAAGTCCTTTGAGTATAAACTGAAGAGTGGGATAGCTGGGTCAAATGGTGGTTCCATTCCAAGTTTTCTGAGGAATATCCATACTGCTTTCCATAGGGGTTGCACCAATTTGCAGTCTCAACAGCAATGTATGAGTGAACCTTTTCCCCACATCTTCACCAACATTTATTATTACTTGTGTTCTTGATAATTGCCATCCTGACTGGAGTGAAATGGAATCATAGAGTAGTTTTGATTTGCATTTCTCTAATTCTAGAGATGATGAACATTTTTTCATATATTTGTTGATTGAATGTATATCTTCTTCTGAGAAGTGTCTGTTTGGCTCCTGAGCCCATTTATTGATTGGGTTGGGTTTTTGGTTGGGTTTTTTTTTTTTTTTTTTTGGTGTTAAGTTTTTTGAGTTCTTTATATATCCTGGAGTTTAGTGCTCTATTTGAGGTGCATGTGGTAAAGATTTTTTCCCATTCTATAAGCTCTCTCATCACATTGTTTGTTGTTTCCTTTGCTGAGAAGACTTTTAGTTTTAATTCATCCCATTTATTGATTCTTGATTTTATTTCTTGTGCTTTAGGAGTCTTATTAAGAAAGTTGGGGCCTAATCTGACATGATGGAGATTTGGGCCTACTTATTCTTCTAATAGGTGCAATGTCTCTGGTCTAATTCCTAGGTCTTTGATCCACTTTGAGTTGATTTTTGTGCAAGGTGAGAGATAGAGGTTCAATTTCATTCTGCAACATATGGATTTCCATTTTTTCCCAGCACCATTTGTTGAATAGGCTGTCTTTTCTACAATGTATGTTTTGGGCACCTTTGTCTAATAAGATAAGCATATTTATGCGGGTTTGTCTCTGTGTCTTCTATTTTGTACCATTGGTCTACATGTCTATTTTGGTGCCAATATCATGCCATTTTTGTAACTATTGCTCTGTATTATAGTTTAAGGTCTGGTATTGTGATGCTTCCTGCTTCACTCTTCTTACTAAGGACTGTCTTGGCTATTCTGGGTCTCTTATATTTCCAAATGAATTTCATGATTGCTTTTTCTAGTTCTATAAAGAACATCATTGGGATTTTTATAGGAATTTCATTAAATCTATGTATCAGTTTTGGTAGTATGGCCATCTTGACTATATTAATTCTGCCTAGCCAAAAGTTCAAAACCCCATTGTGAGATCATTGTCATTATTTGATTTTTCTGGTGGTTCCCTGGAAGACTCCACCTAATGCCAGACTTCATTTAACATAAGTTAGAGCTTACCCAGTACAAACAGTCCTTCCATAGGATGAGATGGGGGGAATCAAAAACAATCAGAGGCAATTGTTTCACATTGTGGGTTCCTGAAACAGTAGAAAACAATTGAGGCAAAGAATGGGCAACTCAAAAGGATTAAACACAGGGGTTCGGGCTCTAGCTCAGTTGGTAGAGTGCTCGCCTTACATGTACAAGGCCCTGGGTTCAATCCCCAGCACCACCACCAAAAAAAAAAAAAAGACTTAAAAAGAAAAGCTACAGAATGAGATGTCCATAAGGGGCTTTGAAAAGCTCGAACAGATTACTGAGAATCTAGAAAACCAAGGACATGCATAGACCTGAGAAAGCTTTGAGCTCTCAAAACTGGCTAAACTTGAAGCTCTACCCAAGCAGAAAGTGAAAACTAAGACTAAAGCAGAGGTATAAATTGCTTGGCTGAGTGGTAAACACACGCAGGGCTGATTTGCAAAGACTAGAAGATATACTTGTTCCAGAAATTGAAGTAAGGACTGGGGGTGTAGTTCAGGGGTACAGAACTTGCCTAGTATGCCTGAGGCTCTGGGTTCAAGTCCCAGGACTGCAGAAATTGAAGTAAATATTAGCTCAATCATTATCTTACCACTAAGCTAAACAGAGACTCCAGTTATCATATTTTTAAAATATTTTTAGTTGTAGATGGACACAATACCTTTATTTTATTTATTTATTTTTAAGTGGTGCTGAGGATCAAACCCAGTACCTCACATGTGGCAGGCAAGTGCTCTACCACCGAGCTTCCATTCAGCCTCTCCAGTAGCTATATTTAATAAAGAATTCGGACTACTTGATTGCTTGAGAAAACTCACAAAACAACCATCAATAATAACAAATCCTGTACCAGAGGTAGAATCATATTTCCAGGGTTACCCCATTATAATTTTTTAAATACCTAGTTTTCAGCAAAATACTGAGGCATGCAAAGATTTTTAAAAGTATGTAAAGGTAACTATAGAGGGGCTGGGGTTGTGGCTCAGCAGTAGAGCACTCACCTAGCACATGCGAGACACTGGGTTCAATCCTCAGCATCACATAAAAATAAATAAAATAAAGGTATTGGGTGTCCAACTACAACTAAACCAATTTTTTTTAAAAAGGTAACTACAGAAGTAAACATAAAAAACAATATAATTATATTTTTGTTTTTAACTCTTCTGATTGAAAAACCAATGCATAATAATTATTAAATTATTTGATGGACTTGTATAGATATGTAAAAGGCATAGGTTGGCATAATAAATTTTTTAATTGTGATCTGAGAAATACTTTAGATTCAAAGACACAATAGGTTGACAGTAAAGAAATGGAAAAAAAATAAATCGGGAAAAAGTAGCCAAAGAAAAATAAAGTGGATATATTAATATCAGACAAAATAAACTTTTAAAAAGTTGCTACTAGAGGCTGAAAAGAACAATTCATAATGATAAAATATTGAAAATATATATCTTCAATAAAACATTGTGTAAGTGTTTTGATGGCATTATTCATAATAGTAAAAAAAAAATTTCCATCAATGTGATGAATGGGTAACAAAGTGTGATATAGCCATACAATGGAATATAATATCATTTGCCATAAAAACAAAGTATGTTACATGCTACTAAATGAATGACCTTTAGAAACATATGCTAAGTTTAAAAAAGCCAGTCACATAAAGCAACAAATTTTGTGATACCATTCATATGTAATATCCAAAATACTCAAATTCACAGTACAGAAAACAGATTAGTGGGCTACACGGGCTGGAGGTGAGGAGATAGGGACACACTGGTAATGAATATGGCATTTCTTTGGGGGATGGTATAAATATTCTGGAACTAGATAGTGGTAATGTTGCATAACTCTGTGACTATACTAAAGATCCCTATATTGTGTAATTTATATGGTGAATTTTATGTTATGTAAATTATATTTATTTTTTAAACTTCAGGAGAAAAGTTCTATTGCTAAAAGGAAGAAGAAAAGAAGATGTACGGAAGATGACATGTTTGCCTATCCTGCCACTCTGGCTAATCAACTCTAGTTCCAAAACAGCTCCAGCTATTCTAGCTTTTCCAACAGTTCCAGTTATTACTATTTTCCCATCAGTAGTGGGCAAAGAGGGGTTAGGGGCAGATGAAGCAGACATAAAATAGAAACTAAGCATTTTCTTTTTTAGAAGATGCCGCAGTCTGGCTGGGCACAATCAGGAGCCACTTGTCAAAAGAAACTAACTTTATTTTTAGAACCACACACGCCAAACAAAACAGCCTCTCAGGAAAAACCCTCAGAGCCTCAACTGCCACCACCGGCTTTTTACAAGCCTCTCTCTCCCACACAAGCTTCTCTCCACCTCCCACAATCCTCCTGCTCTTGAGGCCGATTGGCTGGGTCACATGGGTGGAGCCAAAAAAGTCCCCCAATGAGCAGCTCCGTGGTCTGAAAGGGCAGGGAAACAGCCCAATGAGCATCACCGCAGAGGAGCCAATCAGCTAGATGTTGCTGGGGCCGCTGTGAGCCAATCATCAGCCGGCAGCTGGAAGTTTGCTGGCAGCTGGAAGTTTGCTGGGGCCCCTTCGGCTGTGGCTCTCAACATCTCCCCCTCTCTGTTTAAACAACAAGCATGTGGCTTAGGGACCGTGCCTGCCTTAGGTTGTCCAATAGTACATATGGTCCTTACCCATTAGGTTGGTACCATTGCAATTGGATCTTACCCGTCACTGACTACCGGTCCAGTATACAGCCACACCTGTGGAGAGGTCTTTGTACCAGCGGGGGGGTGAGGTTCTTTGCCTCACCTCTGTTGGCCCCCAAATTTTAGCTGGACGATCATGACAAGCAGAAGGGAGGAAGATACACAAAGCCAATTGACGGCTCCTTATGGAAAAATTGTACCACCAATGACATCATCAGCAAAAATACCCCAACACTACCACAAGTCGCTGCACCAACAGATAGTTCACAATGCATACAGGTGAGCTCACAATGTGTCCAGGCAAGTTCTGCAAGCAGTTCAGTGATGGCTATTGTAGAAGCTGTAGATTGGTTTTATCTTTGACTTCACCAGCACTGGGATAAAGATAGGAATTCTGGCAATAATGGCTAAAGAAAAAATTATGTAACATTCCAGAAGGCACTAAAAGAAAACAATTTTCTTAACAATTTACATTGTCTTCACCGGCACTGGGATGAAGATAGGAATTCTGGCAATAATGGCTAAAGAAAAAATTATGTAACATTACAGAAGGCACTAAAAGAAAACAATTTTCTTAACAATTTACATTGTCTTTAAGAGAATTATTAAATATAATGAAAAGGAAAGGTGAAAGTAAACAAACAGATCTGTTAACCTTCTTTTTTGTTTACATATTAAAACAATCCTCAACAGTTGTTTACCCAATTTAAATTAAACCATATAAATCACGTGAAAAAACAAAATATTTGGATCCATTTTATCATGAGCGCTCATCATATATGATATATGGACATACATACATTCAAACATATAACACAAAACACAAGTGTGCACACATAATATAATACATACAACACATAACATTATAGTAAAGGCCTTATAACTTTTTACAGGTGAAATCTCCATTGCAATGTTTAAAAACTCTATAGTCAAAAAATAGAACTGATCAACAAAACATTAACCTAGGTCTGTATGAGCTCAAAAAACAAAATAGAACTTCATGATATGGCAAAGGGCAATAATAAAATAGATATTGAAAAAAGCATCCTGGTTCTGTTGCAGATGTAAGAATAGCCAAACTGGAGTTTTGGATATCAGTTGTTATGGATTTGAGCCAAATCATCTTCTTTTTGGTCTGTAGAAATCGCTTTAGTTAATCTTTCTGGAATCCAAATCGGCTGCTGTTCTCCCTGTGGAAACACATAAACAGACCCCCGACTCCAGACAATCACTGGGTCAGGACCTCGGTTAATCTCTCTGGAATCCAAATCGGCTGCTGTTCTCCCTGTGGAAACACACAAACAGACCCTCGACTCCAGACAATTACTGGGTCAGGACCTTTCCATTGTCCTGTTAGAATATCCTTCCAAAGTACCTTGGGCTTATGCACATTTTTTGGACACATATGCCTTTCCGCAGCACTAAGTCCTGATGAATCCAAATTTAAAAAGTTTAGAGTAAAAAGGGTTATTTTAAGTTTATCTTTGGGGAATATATACCCCTTCCCAATTCCTTCTTTTTGCTTTAATAAGTACATTTTAATAGTTTGATGAGCTCTTTCAACTATGCCTTGTCCCTGTGGATTGTATGGGATTCCTGTTATATGAGTAATGCCAAATGTTGAGCAAAATTGTTTAAAAGAGGTAGAAGAATAACCAGGGGCATTATCTGTTTTTAACTGTTTTGGAACACCCACAGTGGCAAAATTTTGTAAGCAATGAGCTATAACATCTTTAGTTTTTTCTCCGGCATGAAGGGAGCCCATCAAAAATCCAGAAGAAGTATCAACTGTAACATGCAAATATTTTAATTTTCCAAATTCTGGCAAGTGTGTGACGTCCATCTGCCAAATATGGTTAGGTATCAATCCTCTAGGATTGACTCCAAGATTAACTTGTGGTAAAAAGGTCTTGTTTTTCTAATCTTTTTCCTTTCCTAAAACCTTGTCTAGTCATAATAGTGGGTGCATTTTGGTTGATGTTATTTGTTAATGTCAAACCTAATTGATCTAGGACATCTCGTCCCCATAAATTTACGGGAAGATGATCCAATACATATGGCTGTATAGTTCCTTCACATCCTTCAGGATCCTTCCAATCTAATACCATTGCACTTCTATGGGGATTAGTTGCCACTCCTAGGCCTCGAAGCGTTTGAGTGGCTTGTTGTAATGGCCAATGTTTTGGCCATTCTTGACGAGAGATGATGCTAAGGTCTGCACCTGTATCCAGTAGCCCATTAAATTCATGTCCTTGAATATTTAGTTTTAGCATGGGGCGAGAATCTAAATTTAAAGAAAGCATAGCCCAATCTACACCTGTGGAGCCTAATCCCTTGGAACCTCTTTCTACAGTACGACTGGAAAATTTATCATGTAGGCTGGGTATTATTAGTAACTGTGCTATTCTATCTCCTGGTGAAATTACTGATATACCCTTTGGAGAACTGGCTATAATTTTTATTTCACCTTCATAATCGGGATCAATTACCCCAGGACTTATCATAAGTCCTTTTAGAGTAGAAGAGCTGCGTCCCAAGGAACAAGAGACAGGTAAGTCAATACAAGAAAGTTTAGAGATGAAATAATTAGTTTATAAGAGGTTTGATCTAATCAGTGAATTAATACCCTTATAGAGATTAACTGAGTAATAACTGAAGGCCAGTAGTGTGTGGCTGGAGAAGGTGGGGCATTGAGGGTGTTACTTTGGGTATATATTTTGTATCTGACAAGTGGAGACTCTCTCCCCCCCTCCCTTTCCCTCTCTCCCTCTCCTGGTCTTTCCCTCTCCGTGGTGCCATCTCCCCAGCTGCTTTTCTTCTGCCATGATGTTCTGCCTCATTTTGAGTCCTGAAGAATGGAGCTGGCTGAATGTGGGCTGAGACCTCTGAAATCATGAACCTTCCAAATATATTCCAAGACAAGCATAAAGTAAAAGAATTCATGACTACTAAGCTTGCACTAGAGAAAATACTTAAAGAAATAATACATACAGAAGAAATCAAAATTAAACCCTAGAGTTCACAAATGGACAAATCTCATTTGAACAGTAGCTAAGCAAATAAAAAACAGAACCAAATCAAACATCAGAAATAAATCAAAATGGCAGAAATTAATAAATATCTCTCTATATAATAACACTGAGTGCAAACAGAATCAACTCTCCAATTAAAAGCCAGGGCTAAGGTTGTGGCTCAGGTGGTAGAGTGCTTGCCTATCATGCATGAGGCACTAGGTTCAATCCCCAGCACCACATAAAAATTGAACAAATAAAATAAAGATATTGTGTCCACCTACAACTAAAAAAAATTTTAAAAAAATAAGCCAACATAACAGGTTAAAACTCAAGACCCAACTTTATGTTGTTTGCAAGAGACTCGCCTTACAAGCAAAGACAGTCACACGTTGAAAATGAAAGGATGAAAATTTATATACCATGCAAATGGAGCCAAACAAATCAGTAATAACTACTCTCATATCTGACAAAGCAGACTTCAAGCTAAAATTAATCAGAAGAGACAGAAAAGATAATTTCATATTGGTAGAGGGAACAACCCAACAAGAAAATATAATGATAGTAAATATTTAAGCCCAAGATATTGGCTCACTAATTACATAAAACAGACATAACTCAAAGACTCAAATGTATCCTAGTACAATAATACTGGGTAATTTCAACACACCTCTGTCACCAATAGATAGGTCATCCAGACATAAATTCAGTAAAGATTCTTCAGACCTAAAAAATATTATAAATCAAATGAACTTAACAGGCATCTATGGAATATTTCATTCAACAACAGCCAAATAAACTTTCTTTTCATCTGCTCATGGAACCTTCTCCAAAATACATCATATTTCAGGCCAAAAAGCATCTCTTAACATATACAAAATATTGATATAATTCTGTGTACTTTATCTTATCATAATGGATGAAATTAGAAATCAACACCACAAAAGCCCTACAGAAACTATACAAACACATAGAGAATGAGCAATATACTTTTTAGTGATAAATGGGTGATAGAGGAAATCAAGGGATAAATTTTAAAATATCTTAGAATCAAATGAGAAGAATGATAGAACATACCAGATATGAAGATTATTCTAAGAGAAAACATTATTGATATGAATGCCTACATAATAAAATCAGAAAGATCCCAAATAAAAAACTTAATATATTAATCAGCATTAAAAGAGAATAAAATTATGGCATTTGTAGATAAATGGATGGAATTGGAGAATATCATGCTAAGCGAAGTAAGCCAACCCCAAAAAAACAAAGGCCAAATGTTCTCTCTGATAAGTGGATGCTGACCCATAATGGGGGGGGGGGTGCAGGGGGAAAACGGAGGAACTTTGGGCAAAGGTGAGGAAGGAGAGGAGAGGGGGCATGGGGTCAGGAAAGATGGTGGAATGAGATAGACTTCATATATATATATATATATATATATATATATATATATATATATAACTGCACATATGGTGTGACACTACATTGTGTACAATCAGAGAAATGAAAAGTTGTGTTGCAATTGTATACAATGAATCAAAATGCATTCTGTTGTCTTATATACCTAATTAAAATAAACTGATTTAAAAAAAAACTAGTGATGCAACACAAGACCCTTGAGAAACAGAACAAACCAATTCCAAAACCAATAGAAGTAAGAAAATATTACTATCAGAGCTAAAAATCAATGAAATAGAGAATTTAAAAAGATGAATGAAATAAAGAGTTGGTTTCTTGAAAAGATGAAAAAGATTTATAAGTTCTTAACCAAAGTAACTAAAAGAAAAAGAAAGAAGACCCAAAATAATAAAATCAGAAATGTAAAAGGAGAAATCACCACAGACATCACAGAAATCCAGAGGATCATTGTGCCTTTTTTGAAAACTTATTGTCTAATAAGTTGAAAAGCCTAGAAGAACTTGATACATTTCTAGACACATAAAACCTGCCAAAACTTAATCAAGAAGTAGAAAATGTAAACAGATCAATAATCAGCAATGAAACAAAAGCAGTGATAGAAAGCCTTCCAATAAAGAAAAGTCCAAGATCAGATGGATTCTCAGATGAAATCTACCAGACTTTTAAAGAAGAACTATTGCCAATGTTCCTCAAATTATTCCATGAAATAGAAAGGAATGGAACACTTGGAAATTCATTTTTTGAAGCCAGTATCACCCTAATATCAATAAAGGAAAGAAAACTACACACCAATATCCCTGATGAATATAGATGCAAAAACCCTAGATAAGATATTAGCAAATTGTATTCAACAACATAATAAGAAGATTGTATATCATAACCAGTTGGTTTTATCCCTAGGATGCAAGTATGGTCTAACCTACACAAATCAATAAATGTAATTCATCACATAAAAAGAATTAAGGACAAAAATCACTTAGTTATCTCAATAGATGCAGAGAAAAACTTTAACAAAATCAACACTCATTTATGACAAAACACTGAAGAAACTAGGGATAAATACTCTTTATGATTAAAGATTATATATGAAAAACCCAAAGTCAACTTCATAGTAAATGGAGAAAAACTGAAAGCATTTCCTGTAAAATCTGGGACAAGACAAGGATGTCCATTGTCACCATTCCTATTTAATATAGTGCTAGAAATTCTATTCAGAGCAATTAGGCAAGAGAAGGAAATAAAAGGGATAAATAGGAAAGGAATAATTCAAATTATCACTGTTTACAAATGATATGATCCTATACTTAGAAGATCAAAAAAATTCCACCAAAACACTGCTAGAGCTAGTAAACAAATCTGGCAAAGGAGCATCTAACAAAATCAACATACAAAAATCAATATTTTCCTATATACCAACAATGAATCTGCTGAGGAAAAAATCAGGAAAACAATTCCATTCACAATAGCCTCAAAAAAATTCCCTAGGACTAAATCTAACCAAGGAGGTGAAAGACCTCTACAATGAAAACAGAACACTGAAGAAAGAAATTGAAGAAGACCTCAGAAGATGAAAAGACTTCCCATGTTCATGGACAGGCAGAATTAATATTGTTAAAATGGCCGTACTACCAAAAGCAATATACAGATTCAACACAAAGCCTATCCAAAGAACAATGACATTCTTCAGATAACTAGCAAAAAGGTCTCCTAAAATTCGTTTGGAAGAATAAAAGACCCAGAATAGCCAAAGCAATACTGAGCTAAGACAGCCATGCTGGAGGCATCACAATAACTGACTTTAAGTGATACTACAGAGCTATAGTAAGAACACTGCAGGGTACTGCCATAAAAACAGATACATAGACCAGTGGTACAGAACAGAAGACACAGAGACAAACCCACACAGAAACCGTCATCTGATCCTTGACAAAGGTGCCAAAAACATACACTGGAGAAAAGACAGCCTTTTAACAAATGGTGCTGGGAAAACTGGTTAGCCAGATGTTGAAGAATGAGACTAGACACTTACCTCTCACCCTGCATAAAAAAATCAACTCAAAGTGGATCACAGACCTAGGAATTAGACCACAAACTATGCAACTCCTTGAAGAAAATGTAGCGTCCACAGTCCAGCACAGGCAATGGCTTTCTCAACAGAACCCCCTATATCTCAGGAAATTATGCCAACAGTTAATAAATGGGCGACATCAAATTAAAAAGCTTCTGCACAGCAAAGGAAACAATTAGGGAAAAGAGAGAACCTACAGAATGGGAGTAAGTCTTTGCTAGCTACTCATCTGATAGCAAATTAATATCCAGAATATATAAAGAACTCAAAAAAACTTTATACCAAAAATCAAATAACCTAATTAATAAATGGAAGAATGAATTAAAGAGACATTTCTCAAAAGACAAAATACAAGTGGTCAATAAATATATGAAAAAAAATGTTCAACATCATTAGAAATTACGGAAATGCAAATTGAAACTACACTGAGATTTCATCTCACACCAGTCAGAATGGCAGCCATCGAGGATACAAATAATAATAAATCCTAGAAAGTATGTGGAGAAAAAGGAACCCCTTTACACTGTTGGTCGGATTGTAAGTTAGTACAACCACTATGGAAATCCATATGAATATTTCAAAAGACTAGGCATGGAACCACCATTGGACCCAGCTATGCTATTCCTTGTTATTTATCCTGAAGAATTAAAGTCATAATACTATAGTGATACATGCATATCCATGTTTATGTAGGCATAATTCACAATGGCCAAACTATAGAACCAGCATAGATGTCCATCAACAAATGAATGGATAAAAAATTTGGTATATATACACAATGGAGTTTTATTCAGCAATAAGGAAGAATTAAAATATGTCATTTGTAGGA
This sequence comes from Marmota flaviventris, assembly GCF_047511675.1. Taxonomy (NCBI): domain Eukaryota; kingdom Metazoa; phylum Chordata; class Mammalia; order Rodentia; family Sciuridae; genus Marmota; species Marmota flaviventris. The sequence continues at coordinate 134,371,045 of NC_092518.1, forward strand.
AAATGGATGGAAGTAGAGACCATTATGTTAGGTGTTAAGTAAAATAATTCCAACTCAGAAGGTCAAGGTTCATGTATTTTCTCATATGTGAAAGCTAGAAAGGAGAAAGGAAAATAAAGGTAAAGGGGGAATCTCATGAAAATTGAAGGAAGATAAGTAGAGGAAAGATATCAGGGGGAGGGAGAAAAGGAGGGAGAGAAGATATACTGTGGAATGATATTATCCAAATTATATTGTTATACTGTGTGCATGTACAAATATGTAACAACAAATTCTACCTTTATGTACACCTATAATGCACCAATAAAAATATGGAAAACATTTAGAAAGAAGAAATGGGAAGTTGCATACCCTCAAATATCTCCCCTAAAATGTTTATTAATTACTCCAGGAGATGGAGTTTTATTTTCTTTCCTTTAAGGCTGAGCTAGATGTAGTTACTCCCTTCTAAGAGTTTATTGAAAGAGAAAATAGTAACTTTTTAATAGAGAAATTTGACAGTCAAATGATCAAAGATAACTTCACCAGTGATAGACTATGTTGATATTATGTTCCCCTGAAATATGATGAAAAGAGGATTTTTCCCTTTGTAACAGTCTTCCCAAAATTCCATAATCCAAATTTAGTCATGTGAAAAACATTTGACAAAGACAAATTAATGCCTGGTCAGTGCTCTTCAAAAGTGTCAAGAGGCTGAGGGTGTAGCTCAGTTATAGAGTACTTGTCTAGCATGTATGATGTCCTGGGTTCCATCCCCAACACCACAAGAAAAGCACCAAAGTCATGAAAGACCAGGCAAGAACAAGAAACTGACACAGAGAAGACTAAGGAGACATGTCCTTTTTGTTTGTTTTTAATAGTGCATCGCAGATATACATAACAGTGGGGTTGATTTTGACATAGTCAAACAAGCATGGAATATAATTTGCTCCATTTCAGTCCCTATAATTTCCTCTTTCCCTCCCCTCTTTCTCTCCCTGTTCCCTTTCCTCTACTCTATGGGCCTTTCTTCTATTTATATATTGTTTCTTAATTAGTGCTTTATAAATATACATAAAGGTGAAATTTGCAGTGGTATATTTATATATGTACATAGGATAGTTTGGTCAATTTCATTCCAGCATTTTTCCCTTTTCTTGTCCCTCCTCTCTCCCCCCTGTATCCCTTTCTCCTACTCCACTAACGTCCCTTCTATTTTCATGGATGAGTCCTTTATTTTGTTCTACTAATGCATATGAAAGAAAGCATTCCATACTTGACTGTCCAGCTTATTTCACATAGCATGATGTTCTCAAGTTCCATCCGTTTATCAGCAAATGCCATAATTTCATTCTTTTCATAGATGAGTAGAACTTCATTGTGTATATATACCATGTTTTCTTTATCATTCACCTGTTGATAGATACCTGCCCTGGTTTCACAGCTTAGCTATTGTGAGTTGTGCTGCTATAAACATAGATGGGGCTGTATCACTATACTATTCTGATTTTAGTTCTTTTGGATAAATATCAAGTAGTCAGATAGCTGGGTTGTATGGTTGCTCTATTCCTAATCTAAAAGCCTTTAACAAGCACTCATTCATGTTAAAAACACTGGAGAAACTAGGAATAGAAGGAACTTACCTCAACATTTTAAAGGCTATAAATGACAAACCCAAGGCCAAAGTCATACGGAATGGAGCAAAACTGAAGACAATGCCTCTAAAATCTCAAACAGGACAAGGATGTTCACTCTCACCATTCCAAATCAATATAGTTCTTGAAACTGTAGCCAGAGCAACAAGACAAGAGATGGAAATAAAAGGAATACAAATTGGAAAAGAAGTCAAATTATGTGTTTGCTGATGACATGAAGACCCAAAAAGTTCCACCAGAGGACTTGTAGAGCTGACAAAAAAATTCAGCAAAAATATCAAGATGTAAGATCAACATTTATAAATCAATAACTTTCCTATACTCCAACAGTGAATCTGCTGATAATGAAATCAGGAAAACTATTTCATTCACAATAACCTCAAAAAATACCTGGGAATTAATATAACCTAGAAGGTGAAAGACCTCTACAATGAAAACTATTAGAATACTGAAGAAAGAAATTGAAGAAGACCTCAGAAGATGGAAAAATCTTCTAAGTTTTTGGTTGGACAGAATTAATATCATGAAAATGGCCATGCTACCAAAAGCATTCTACAGATTCAATGCAATCCCCATCAAAATACCAATGATATTCTTCCCAGAATTAGAAAAGAAGTCCTAAAACTCACTTGGAAGAATAAAAGACCCAGAATAGCCAAAGCAATTCTAAGCTGAAACAGCAATGATGAAGGCATCACAATACATGACTTCAAATTATACTAGAGAGCTATAGTAAAAAAAAACTGCATGGTACTGACAACAAAATAGATATGAAGACCAACAGAAGGCACAGAGACAGACCTACATACTTAAAGTCATCTGATGCTTGACAAAGGAGCCAAAAATATAGTTGGAGAAAAGATAGACTTTTCAACAAATGATGCTGGGAAAACTGGATATCCACATGTATACAAGAATGAATCTCTCTCTCTCTCTCTCTCTCTCTCTCTATATATATATATATATATATATATATATATATATTTTTTTTTTTTTCTCTCTCATCCTGTACAAAAGTAAACTTGAAGTGAATCTGATACTTGAGAAGACCAGAAATCTTGCAACTGCTAGAAGAAAGCATAGAGATAACACTCCAATAACAAGACCCTAAAGCTCAAGAAATAAAATCAATAATCAATAAGTGGGACAGCCATCAAATTAAAAAACTTCTGCACAGCAAAGAAATAATTAAGAGCATAAGAGAGACCCTGACAGAGAATGGGAGAAAACCTTTGCCAGCTTCTCCTGTGACAAGAAACTAATATCCAGAAATATAAAGAACTCAAAAAGATTAACACCAAAAAAAAAAAAACCTTAAACAATAAGTGGGAAAAAAACTAAACAGAAGAAGAAACATAATAACCAACAAGTATGTGAAAAAATGTTCAACATTCCTACCTATCAGGGAAATGCAAATCAAAACTGCATTAAGATTTCATCTCACTCCAGTTCAGTGTGGCAATTATTAAGAACATGAATAATAATTAATTCTGGAGAGGATGTGGGGGAAAAGGTATACTCATACATTGTTGATGGGATAGCAAATTAGTTCAACTGCTTTGGAAAGCAGGTTGGAGGTTCCTCAAAAAACTAAGAATGGAACCACCACACAACCCAGCTATCCCACTCCTCAGTATTTATCCAGAACTAAAATCAGCATAGTATACTGATGCAGCTACATCAGTGTTTATAGGAACACAACTCACAAAAGCCAAGTTTGGGAACCATCCTATGTGTCCATCAACAGATGAATGGATAAAGAGAGTGATATAGATAGATAGATAGATAGATAGATAGATAGATAGATAGATAGATAGATAGATAGATAGATAGATATACAATGGAGGTTTACTCATCCATAAAAAGAATGAAATTTTCTCATTTGCCAGTAAATGGATGGATCTGGAGAACATCATGATAAGTAAAATAAACCAGACTCAGAAAGTCATGGATCAAATGTTTTCTCTCATATGGGGAAGCTAGAGCAAAATAAGGGGGGAAAGGAGATCAGATATCATAAAAATAGAGGGAAGGTCACTAGAGTCAAAAGGAGACAGGGGGAGGGAAAAGGGACAGAAAAGCAGAAGAAATGCAAAATAAATGTGATACAATTATGCCATGTATGTATAAATATACCACAGTTAATTCATATATATAATTCCTTTTTATGTATATTCATATATATGTATATATTTGTATTTATCCAATTAATAATAAATTAGTAGAAGTAAGACTAGTAGAGTAGAAGAAGGAGAATAGGGAGAAGGAGAAGGGAGAGAAGGGGAGGAACTGGAGCCTGAAATGGAGTAAATTATATCCCATGCATGTATGATTATGTAAAAACAAACCCAACTATCATGTACAATAATACAAGCAAAAAGTATATATGTAGGGACTGAAGTTGGGACTCAGTGGTAGAGCACTTGCCTAGCATGTGTGAGGTACTGGGTTTTATTCTCAGCACTGCATATAAATAAATGAATAAATAAAGATCCATCAACATATATTTATATTATTTATTTAAAAGTATATATATATATATATATATATATATATATATATATATATATGTCTGTCAGTGGAACTGCAAATTAATAGAGCTTAATTTTTAAATTGAGTTAACTAGAGTGAGATTCAGATTGTGAATGATCTTGCTGGTGAACATCACAACAGACCATAGGATTGTGGAGTTGGTATGACCCCTCTCTACTTGGTAATTCATTTCTGGAAGATCAGCCTGAAGTTTACCTTTTCAGTTTTCTCCATGATCATATGAGCTTACTTAATATCACTCTCAATAAAACTTCTCTTTTCCCAAAGTAGCTAAAATACATATTTTTTTCCTCTGCAACTAAACGCAATCTTCACAGAAATTATGGTTCTTTACTTTCCTATTTTTCTTTAGTTACTTCACTACCATGATTGAAATGTGTTGTGTTACTCATGGTTTCTTCTGCAAAGTGGGTTTGGGTTACCAATTTTCAATTCTTCATGATTGCTTTTAAATTTTTATAGATGATTCTACATTCATTTGTGTTTTCCATAATTTTTTTCAAAACAAAATAGAAAATATAAGGTTTCTGGCCATAACCCCTGATATTTCTTTTGCTTCATTATTCTCATTCTCCTTGTCCTTTGTTCTCATCTAGGTATCTTTTTGAAACTGGCAACATGATTGCTGTAACCCTAGACTTTGAATCACAAGTCCTCAACCCCAAATCAATCTGACCATATTACCATATGTTCTCTCATTCTTGCTCATAAGAGGTTGACACAGTGAAAAATTTGAAGCCTCCAATCTAATGTGAATATTCCATGCTGCCCTCACTACACTCAGTTCTTTTTCTCTCCTGTGCCCAGGCAGTGTGAATAGATGGCCCACTTAGAAGCAGTTCCTTGTATTTGTATATTACATTCCCACTTACAAATCAAATACCCAGAAGTCTAACAGTATGTTTGCATGCTATAAGGGGATATTTATTGCCTAACAACAGAGTAGACAACTGAAAAGATTCACAATCATCCAGTGCCCATGCTATCCAGAGCCACCAGCTCTGTCCACATCCCAGAATGGTGGGATCGGCTACATACTTGGAGTTTTCATTTATGGACATATGCGTCTACCACAGGTAAAGCTACCAGCCTCTTTGCTCACACCCAAGCATGGCCTAACCCTCTGTAGTAGATTGCAATGTTTTTCCCAGTTCTGAGTGTGTGTGTGTGTGTCGTGTGTGTGTGTGTGTGTGTGTGTGTGTGTGTGTGTGTGTGGTTGGAAATAAACCAAGGGGTGCTCTGCCACTGAGCTACATCCTCAGCCCTTTTTATATATAGCAGTTTATACTTTATGTCACTGAATCCTTGTTCTTAGGCCAGGCATGGTGATACACACCTGTGATCTCAGTGTCTTAGGAAGCTGAGGCAGGAGGATTGCAGGTTTAAAGCCAGCCTCTACGACTTGGCAAGGCCCTGAGCAACTTAGTGAGACCCTGTATCTAAATAAAATATTTTAAAAAGGGATGGTGTTGCTCAGTGGTTCAGAACCCCTGGGTTCAATTCCAGGTAACAAAATTTTTTTAAAAAATAAAAATAAATCCTTGTTCTTGTGTGTTATTCAGATGCTTTGCAAGCCCTTTTTCATTTTGGAAGTGTCTCTCAAAGATTCAAAGTTGCTAGGACAGCTAAAGTCCTTGAGCTATACTATCACCGCTGGGTGATAGTCTAAAAAAGCTAAGATTGATATCTTGTTCCAACATGCCATTGTGTCCTTGAGGCATCAGGATGTGGCCCTACAAGTTACTGTCCTGAGAGCAGCTTTCACATCTTTATTTCTCAGAGTGCAAATTAAGGGATTTAGCATAGGGGTCACTACTGCATAAAATATAGAGACAATTTTATCTCCATCTTGGGACTTTTGGGTTTGGGGTCTCACATAAATATATATTAGTGTCCCAAAGTAGATGGTGACCACGATCAGGTGAGAACCACATGTGGAAAAGGCTTTAAGCCTGGCCTCCTGTGGTTGGATTCTTAAGACAGCCCTGAGGATACAAAAGTAAGAGATAAGAATAAAAATTAAAGGTACTGGCATTGAAATGACAGCACATGCCATCATCATAATCTCTAGGGAAATGGTATTAGAACAGAGCGGTTTAAAGATGGCTTGGACTTCACAGGAGAAGTAATTGACTGCATTATGCCCACAGAAACTGACAGGAAACAGCAAAATAGGTATAATAGTGATCAGGAGGACTCTTATCCAGGCAACCAAAGCCATTAAAATACACCCTCAAGGAGACATGACTAGCTTATACCTGAGTGGGTCTGAAATAGCCACAAATCGGTTGTAAGCCATAATGGCAAGAAGGGAAAAACTCAGCCAGTGCCAAGAAGGCTCGGATAGCAAGCTGGGCAAAACAAAAGCTGTAGGAGATGGTGGGGAAGTTCTGCAATGAGTTCACCATGATCAGAGGCACAGCACTGGTGGAGAACAGAAGATCCAGCACAGACAAGTTACCAAGGAAGAAATACATTGGGTTGTGCAGCTGAGAGTTGACTCCAACCAAGAAAATGATCATACTGTTTCCTGCCAAAGTTACTATGTAGAGAAACATCAGTGCCCAAAAGAGAACACTCTGGGATGTTGGGTGCCTGGACAGCCCCATGAGAATGAATTCAGTCACTTTGGTGTGGTTTCCAATTTCCTGGTAATTCATTTCCTCTATCCACAGCTATAGGAAGGGAGAAAAAGCATAGGAATCAATTCTTTGTAAACTACCAAATTGAATAAAGCACATCAACCCTTGACACAAGCTCATTTCTGAGATTTTCAGCCCTTAGGCCTCCAGCAGCTTTAGTAGACCACCCCCAATCCTCCATCAAAAAGAACACAGTATTTAAGGAAGAGAGACTGGAGGTTACAGCAAGTTTTGTGGCCAACAAGCGTCCCATGTGCTTCCACACCAAGTTAAATGAGACCTGATCACAGATAGAAAGGGACTGCCTCATCATTCAAGGACAGAAGGATAACAGTATAGTGGCACTGAGTCAAAAAGAGAGAAGGAGAAACAGACAGTTGGAAGGTCAGGATATTTAGGGGAGGGATCCTTTGCTCACCTTCCTTCAAAAAAAAAAAATTTGGAAAACTACTCACACACAGGCATTTTTAAGCTAGTATCTGAAATTTGTCATGTTTAAATACTTGAAAAGATATGATTTCCTCTTACTGTGAATATTCATAATTTAAAACTACACCTTCATGGATATTCCTTGGAAAGACTTTGTTTACCCTTAGCAGTATGCATACCTGGGTTTGAAGAGTGGGCACTAAGAACATATATTCTGTCAAGGGCCACTGAAAGGGCTTGTTCCATGGAGAGCTCCTGGTGAAAAGGCTGCTGCCATGTCCTTCATCCCAGAACAGGCTACTCATTTTGGAAGGTGGTCACTTCTTGTTGCCATTAGGGCCAATGTTAACTTCATGCACGTATGCTTGAGTGAAAATACTGACCCTCCTCTCCCAGAGACTCCATCTGGAGGTCTAAGAGAAGTGGCTTCTTTGCATTCAAAGAACCCTGCAACATTGAGATATTGTCAATACTATTCCCAAGGAAAAGGTACCAACAAGCTCTTCACCAAGAACTCCACGGGTTGCATGTATTTCCAAAAATGTCATTCTAGCACCTCCCTGCCAGGTGTAAGATGAAATCATCAACAAATTATATCTGTGAGATGGCCTGAGCAGGTGACTTAAACCAACTCAAACACTCAGTGACAGTGGGGAGAAATTCAGACCAAGAGTCCCTTCCTGCTCTTGGCACCAAACTTTATTTTATTAAGATTAATTCTCCTTTAGGATGAGCATGATGAGCTTTTTGTAAACAACTGTCAAATCGTGAGTGCTTGCCCAAATTCAATGATTCTTTGGACAACCACAAAGTGTTCACTTACCTAAAGTATTAACTTCCAGTTCTCCTGGAGGGTGGGAAGAACTGCGGTCTCTGTTCAGAAAATGGTTTCCTTTGGACAGAGGCCAACAGACCCATCATTGGTGATGTTAAGGACCTAAGACCTGTATACATCAATAGTTAATAAATTATTTCTAATTGCTTCTTCAGAGATAAGGTGCTTCTCTCCTATTTCTGTAAAAGCAAGCAGTGAGCTAGGAAATGAATATGTGGACAGAGATGGATATTTCTTTTTTCCCAAGGGTATGAGCTAAAATTCACTCTCTTTCCATAACTATCAATATTTCCCAACAACTTGATGCCCAGATTCTGAGTTCCTCATGGGACAGGCACAAGAGACATCTCTCTAGTCACAAGTTTGCCAAGGATATCAGAGGCTTAGGGGATACCAAGAAAGTCATCTAAATCTGAGTTAATCTGTAGCCCTCCCTTGCAACCCATTGCCTACAGTTCAGAGTTGCAGCAAAGCCAAAGTAAGTAATATGAAAGTCCAATCCTCTTGCTAGAGATAAACAAAAGCCAAGTGTAACTGGCACATCTCCTGCTAGACTCACACTCTAGAAAGAGAGAGACTTCCTAGTCACATGTCTCACAAAGTGGCTCTAGAAAGTAATCACAACAGTCCAATCTTGAGGAAACAGAAAAGAATCTTGGCAAGAAAGCCTCAGGAGAAACAATTAGAAGTTTATGCCAGCCATAATACTGAAGTTGTGAGTAGCCTCTGTGGGCAGCCACAGTAAATGTGGTCCCTGGTGAAGCAAACAAACTGACTCTTTGAGCCAAAGAATTATAACAAATAACAAGTTCATGCTGCAATGTCACAGCCCAATGCAAGGGCTTTCTCCACTCCTTGTCCAAAGTTATATCTTAGGAGTACTCTTTAGACTCCTTCAGGAACCAGTGATTCTTATCTAGACACCAATATCAAACACACTGCCATTATTTATTCTGCATATCTTCTATGTCAGGGTCTGTGCTGGCTGCTGGGAGGAAGGCAAAGTCAACAAGAGTTCACAGACTAATAAGAAACTAAACACAGACATATAAAGCAGACATTAAGAATTAAGCATTAAAGTAGGACATGGTAGTGCCTGTAATCTCAGCTCCTGAGGAGTCTGAGGTAGGAGGATCACAAATTTGAGGCTAGCCTGGCAACATAGTGAGACCTTGTCTCAAAAGAGAGACAGAGAGAATTAAGCCTTAATTAAGGCTTAGGATTAAGACACATGAAAGGAAAACTGGATGGGCTGGGGCTGTGGCTCAGTGGTAGAATGCTCGCCTAGCACGTGCGAGGCCCTGGGTTCGATCCTCAGCACCACATAAAAAAATAAAATAAAGATACTGTGTCCATCTACAACTAAAAAACATTTTAAAAAAAGGAAAACTGGAGGCAACACTTGACTGAGGGGTGCAATTGAGCTGCAGCCAGAAAGATCACCAGAGTTCCAACTTCAACCCCACCACTTCCTGGCTGTGTGATTTGGGGTGAACTATGATACTTAATCTGTCTCACCTTTACATTTTATCTCTTCGACATGGAATGAATAATAGTAATTACCCTATTTCATTGTTTATAGGAATAACTAAAAGAATATATGTATAACTAATCCACAAGTACATGTTATGGTTTCGATATGAGGTGTCCCCCAAAAGCTCATGAATGAGACAATGCAAGAAGGTTCAGAGGAGAAATGATTGGATGATGAGAGTCTCAACCCAATCAGTGAATTAATCCCCAATAGGGATTAACTGGGTGGTAACTGTACGTGCATAGGGTATGGCTGGAGGAGGTGGGTGTTGGGGTGTGGCTTTAGGGTACATATATTTCATACCTGGAGAGTGGAGTATCTCTTTCCTTCCTGATCGCCATGATATGAGCTGTTTCCCTGCCACACTCTTGTACCATAATGTCCTGCCTCACCTTGAGCCCTGAGGAATGGAGCCGGCTGTCTGTGGACTAAGAGCTCTGAAACCATGAGGAGCCCTCAAATAAATCTTTTCTCCTCTACAGTTGTGCTGGTCAGGTCCTTTAGTCATAGCAGTGAAAAAGCTGACTAAAACAGCACAAGCATCCATTCAAGAAAAAGCCCAACACTGACCCACTCCTATAAGGGAGCTATGGCAATTCATACAGGGTTAGTCTATCATTAGCAACAACATGCAGAGTATCAACAGTCTACACCAGTACAGTTTCTTTGTCTCTCCTTTAATGCAGTTATTTAGCCCTACCATGTTCCCCATAGATGTTTAATATAAGTAGGTGGAATAAATTCTGGGAAATGTGAACTAGATCTAGTTCACATTTCCCAGAATTTATTCCACCTGCTCATTCCAGAAGTGAGAGTTCAGAGGTTAGAGAAGAAACACAGAAAAACGAAGTAGAAGAAAGATGCTGTGTGTTTAGTGTTCAACTTTGAGTAACTCATTTCCTTACTCTTAGGCTGATTTTCCATATCATTTCCCTACCTTCTGGACCTAGGATGCAACCTGGCATCAGGGCATGGTGGCAATGAGGCAGCTTTTACTAGTGAGAAAACGGCATAAGAGAAGGTGGAGAAAGGAGCCAAATAGAACAAAATCTCCATTGAATACTCCTTCTAGATATTCCCAATATCTCCCAAGTTCTCTCATGGGCCAGCAGTGCATGTAGACCGCATCCAGCAGGTGCATCTATCTCTTAATGGGTATTTGAGACACAGAAAGAAATCTAGAGGATGTTTTATAGCAGGAGGGTTTCAAATGATCCCACACCTGGACTGTCACCTGTAATTGGGAGCTATTGGTCATGTTTGTCACTATTCCAATAGAACATGCAGAAGAAATTGTCTTCAGAGAAAAAGAAGAATGAAATGGATGCAGAGTGATGAAAGACACAAAAAAGTAGAGAGTTCTGATGGTGTCTGGGTCTGGAAGCCCAGCTATAGTTCTGTCATACACTATCCCCAATCTGGTAGTCATAGAAATTCTCATGGTTTCCTGGGCTATTTGGAATTGGTTTCTGCTACTTTTGACCAATAAAATCCTAACTAGTGCATCTGTTAACTCTTCCTTAGAGAACAAGGTATTGGGAGATAAAAGGACTACAGCAGACACCATTCATTCTAGTCTTTCAGGCAAAATTAAGAGAGTCAAAAAATAGAGTCTCTGGGTTCTACTTTGCCAGCTAAGAAATCTGGTTAAATGTGAACAGCCCAGGACACTGAAAGAAGAGAAGTACTTTTAAAGACCCCTATGAACTTGTCCTGGGAAGAACTTACCATGTCTCTTCCTTGCTGGCTATGATTCATTGAATTGTGTCCACCAAAAGATCTTTCCACACCCTAACTCCTAGAACCTGTGAATACAATTTTATTTGGAAACAGAATCTTTGCACATGTAATCAAATTAATATGAGATCATTATCATGGGCCCTAATCCAATATGACTGGTTGGACTATAAAAAGAGGAAAGTTAGAGATAGACTCATTCAGGGAGGCAGCCATGCAACAACAGAGATAAAGATTGGAATGATCTGTCTAACATCTAAAAGCCAAAGAACACCAAAGAATGACAGCAACCACCAGAACCTAGGAGAAACAAGGAAGGACTGTTTTTACTATAAGCCTATGGAGAGAGTATGGCCCTTCCAATTCCTCGTTTTGGGATTTTTTTTTTTTTCAGTGACCAAAATACCTGACCAGAAAACTTAGAGGAGGAAAAGTATTTTGGACTCACAGAGAATTGAGAGCACCACATAACATAGCTAGCAGAAAATCCTCAGAGTTTCTGGTAAGAAACAGCCGCTGTTTTCTAGTTTGCTGCTGAACCTACTTTCTCTATAACTTATATTTCACTTGTAGTTTTAGGAGAAGGCTAGGAAGAGGACTTAGATTCATACTATCAAGTCACTGTCTTGTCCAAAACTTGTAAGTACTTATTGTGCTATTGTACCAAAGTTAAAATGCCCTTATTAATTAGGATGATACACAAGTGCTATGTTTTATAGATTCAGATAAGGTAAGAGCAGTGGTGGTAACATTTTTTAATATTCATAACTCCTACGCCCCCCAAAAAAGAAAGAGAATAGAATAACAAAACCAAAAACCCAGGGCAATGTCCACCATACAACTAGATAACAAGGTATTCTCATGAATGCCAAAGGCTGGGATGGCTGGGACCAAGCCTGGCACAAGCCTCTGTAGAATCTTAGCATCGGAGGAAAGGAAGCAAGGAAGCACCTGGTGGATCTAGAACTCCAATACTGACCTACCTTAAGGCAATTCTAACTATGGTTGCCACAAATAAAAGATTAGAAATGAAAAGAACCTACTGATACGTAGCTAACATTTTTAAAACACAAAGAGACTGTAATTTGTAAGCTCAACTGAGAAAAAAATAATAACCAGATTGTTTCATCACATTTTAACCCAATACATAGAGATGGTTTTATTGAGGAGAACGTAGTGTCCAGGTCATGCAATTGCTATGGCTTCCTCACTCCCTCCAGGGGCAGCGGAGTTTTTCTCCAGAAAGCACAAGTATTAGCTAAGAGGGAAAAGGAATGATGAGATCCCCAATTGGGAAAACATTCTTGCATATTGGGCACTCCTATTTATAAACAATTTGGAAGTTGAGAATTTGGGGAAATCTGGAGGGTCAATAAATGGCACAACTCTTCCCTGCCAGAGTGAGTTCTCAGGCCACTGAGAAAAACCATAGTCATGCCAGCTCCACATTGGGAAAGGCTGGTTGGTGGATGCAGCCTGCTATGGGAACTAAATAGGTTTGTTAATTACCTACATGTCCCCTTGTCTGGGCTTGAAACAACCCATTGCAGGAAGATGTTGGGTCCACACTGCAAGTTCACGTCCCCAGTACTGTTACTTCTTCCAAGCTGGATGAAAAGGAAAGGAAAAAAAACAATCACCTGTATTCAGAACTTTTGAAAAATTAACCACTTGATCAAGAAATGTGGACCCACTGCATACTTCACTGCATGTCCATAGGGCATGTGTTGTACCTGTGGCCAAAAGTTTATTCATTTTTTCCTCCACATTTTTACTGGTGCATTAAAGTTTTACATAATGTGGAATTTGTTGTTACATATTAGTATATGCATACCATATAACAATATGATTTGATCAGTATCTCTCCCTAGCACCTCCACTCTTCTCATCCCCTAGTAAAAGTTTACACTTTATTCTATTTTCCAAACCCAAATTATTTCTAGCCACCATTGCCCAACATATCTCATGAGAGGTCCTGCAACAAGATCAAATGACAAGTATTGCATTCTGTAATAATAAAAATCCAGAGTTGGGGTTATGGCTCAGTGGTAGAGTGCTTGCTTGGCATGTGTGAGGCACTGGTTCGATTCTCAGCACTGCATATAACTAAATGAATAAAAATAAAGGTCCATACATCTAAAAATACATATGAATTTTTTTAAAAAATACAAAAGAAAAATCCAACCTACAAGATATCCCACAATTAATTTTCCTGGGGAAACAATAAACTTTAAGATTCTCCTCACAGAAAAGCAAAGCAGGAGGCATCACAATACCAGACCTCAAATTATAGTAAAGAGCTATAGTTAAAAAAAAAAAAAAAAAAAAGCATGCCATTGGCACCAAAATAGGTATGAAGACCAATGCAATAGAATAGAAGACATAGAGGGAATCACACATGAATATAGTTATCTGATACTAGACAAAGTTGGCAAAAATGTACCTTGGAGAAAAAAATAGCTTTTTTAACAAATGGTGCTGGAAATTTTTGAAATCCGTATGTTGTGGAATGAAATTTAACCCCTATCTTTTACCCTGTGCAACATTCAACTCAAAGTGGATCAAAGACCTAGGAATTACACCAGAAACCCTGCAACTTCTAGAAGAAAATGTAGGCCCAACACTGCAATATGTCAGCACATGAACCAATTTCCTCAATAAGACTCCTAAATCACAAGAAATAAAATTAAAAAATCAATGTGGGATGGCATCAAATTAAAAATCTTCTTCACAGCAAAGGAAACAAGACTGTGAAGAGGGAACCTACAGAATGAGAGAAAATATTTGCCATCTACATCTCAGATAGAGCATTAGTCTCCAGAATACATAAAGAACTCAAAAACAGGGGCTGGGGATGTGGCTCAAGCGGTAGCGCACTCGCCTGGCATGCGTGCGGCCCAGGTTCGATCCTCAGCACCACATACAAACAAAGATGTTGTGTCTGCCAAAAATAAATATTAAAAAAAAGAACTCAAAAACAACACCAAAAAAAATAACCCAATGAATAAATGAGCAAAGGAACTGAACAGGCACTTCACAGAAGAAATACAGTCAATAAATAAATATATTTATTTATATATCAATTAGAGAAATGCAAATTAAAACTACACTGAGATTCCATCTCACTCCAGTCAGGATGTCAATTATCAAGAACACAAGTAACAATAAATGTTGATGAGGATGTGGGGAAAGAGGCACACTCATACATTGTTGGTGGGACTGCAAATTGATGCAGCCAATATGGAAAGCAGTATGGAGATTCCTTGCAAAACTGGGAATGGAACCACCATTTGACCCAGTTATCCCAGTCCTCAGTACATACCCATAGGACTTAAAATCAGCATACTACAGTGACACAGTGACACAGTGTCACAGCCATATAAATGTTTATAGCAGCTCAATTTCCAATATCTCAACTATGCAACCAGCCCAGTGCTGTTCAACAGGTGAATGGAAAAAGAAAATGGTATATATACACAAGAAGAATAACACTATGGCATTTGCTGGTAAATAGATGGAGCTGAAAACTATCACGCTGTGAAACAAGCTAGGCCTAAAAAGTCAAAGGTCAAAATGTTTTCTCTGATATGCAGAAACTAATCCAAAATAAGGCGGGGAGGCAGTTAAAAAAAAAAGAGAGAAAGGGAAAAAGAGTGGGTAATTTCATCAAACTAGAGGAAAAATCAGTAAAATAGACAATGAGGGTTGAGGAGGAGGAGGAAAGAATGGGAAAGAAAACAACAGTGGAATGAATATGACCAAACTTTCATGGTGGGTCCCAGTCACACACAAAAATAGACTATCATGGATTAAAGACGGATCAGTGGAGTAGGTGGAGGGGAGCAGGGAGGAGGAAGTGCTGGTGACTGAATCAGAGTGAATTAGGTTCCATGCTTTTGTGATTATGTGAAGGTGTATCCTGGTGTTATATCATAACTAAAAAGAATTCAAAAATTCTTAAAATTTTATAAAAGATTCTCCTCACAAATTCAAGTTCAAAGACATTAGAGAAAAGCCTAAATTTTTTGAGTTAAAGTAGAAAGAAATTGAAGTCCTAATTCATTCTCTCAAATGTCCCCTCTTGTCAGACTCAAACAGAGGTTCTGAGTGGTTTGTGGAGCCAGAGATTTGCATTTTGAGCCACTATCCACAGGAATGGGTGCTATGCATTCAGTGCCAATTCACTGTTACTCATTATCACTGCTTCAGAATGTCTAGGAATTACTCCAAGACAGAAGCCCCAGTTAAATTAGGTCTCATTTGAGGCACTTTTCTTTTAAAGCGTTAAGTTTATATTTGATACCTCTTCCTTTCCATTCCCTGCTTCAGGCCTCATGGCAAGGTATCGATGATACTAGAGCTGCCTGCTACAAGAGCCCCATATTTCCATGAGCAGGCACTGTCAGCTTCCAAGTGCACATGGTTTTCTGCTGTTTGCCAGCTTAGCTCAGGAAGGATCAGTGACTTTGTAACCAGTCCACATTTCCCACGTATAGGGCAAGACCACATCATGGAGCTTTTCCCAAAGCCTGTTCTGTGGGTGCTTAGAACAATAAGGTTTCCATGGCCTTTGTTGCTATTAAAAGCAGTAGGCCTTTAGTTTTAGAAACTGTGACCAAGAGAAGAGAGAGATCAGAGAGGAGGATGGAAGAAGAGGAACGTGATAGAGCTAGGAAAGTGCCACATGCCCAACTTGGAGTGTTGGAAGCCCCTTGTTGGGTGGACGCAATGACAGAAAGTACCAGAATGATTCAAGGTAGATTTGTGTGATTGTAAGCTCAAACCGGGCTGTTTGGAATCTCTGTTTTGGGATATGTAAAGGGGCTAGGAAGGAAGCCACCTCACTGTTGCTGCCTAGAACCCAGCAGTGTTGCTGGCCCTCCAAGGAAGTAAAAGCTTCCAAGACATGAGAATGGCTTTGGCTGATTATTACACAGAAGATTAGGCAGCTTGGTAGTGTTACTCTTGAGGTTCCATAATTCATTCCCCATGTCACTCACTCAATGGAGTAAGCCACTTTGATGACCATGAGTTTGAAGACTACAATGGAGACCTTGAGATCCCCACCCATACCATCTCGTAGTTATGACACAAATGCACAGAATCTCAGCAGGGGGGAGGGTGGTACCTAAGAGGCCGCCAGTCTCAGGTTCCACTCCTCTAGCATGGCTTGATCACTGAATTGCACCCAAGCCAAACTCATAAGTTTTCTGCCTCTCAACTCAGCCTGGCAGCCTCTTCACACAGTGGTAACTGCATAATTGGAACTACAATTGTGGCAGATTTGACTTAAACAACATTGTCAAGACCTGCAGCATATGCAAGATTTACAAATAAAATAGTAGCCATTAGGGTTTAGGTTTGAATTCAGATGTGTGACCTAAGGAGACGGTACCCTCTGTGTCCTCACCTCTCCTAGGACTTCCTGAGTCCTGCTTTCACTGCTATTAAATGCAAGTTACAGACTGGGGCAACTCCTCTAAGGATACTTCCCATCCTAACAGTCATCAGCAATACTTCAGAGGGCTGTTCCCTGTGGTCCATACGGGCTGGAAAGCCACCATCTGGGCTCTGGGAAGCTGTGTTGCCAGGTTCTAGCCATTCAGTCATGCCACTACTCCCCTAAGGATGGGCTCTTCATCCTTCTTAGGATTGCCAACAGCAGCAAGATCTCTAGCAGGATTGTTCCCCAGGTTTCTACTTCAGGCATCAATCTGGCTCTCCAAGGTAACCCTAGGCCTCTTCTCTAGGACTATTCAGTGACATGAAAAAGGAGCAGAAAAGGACACCCTAGCAGCCTTCACAGTCTGGCCGCTGCTCTGTGCTCTATGCTGGGATATGCTTTATACCATGGAGTATAATAAGAAAAAATAGCAAACTGTTTCAATGTCAAAGTAGTAATGGTGATTAAATTATGATTACCTTCAGTATTTTTTATTTGATTTCATTTATATATTATTAATATATATGTGCTATTAATATTTTATTTTATCACAATAAATCAAATTGTAATGCATCCATCCTATGCAATGCAGCAGTTAAAAAGAATGAAGTAAATCACTATGTGCTTTTTGAGAACCTGTACCAGACATATTAATACATGGCTTATTCCAAGAATAAGAGCAGTGTGTATATTATGATCTCATTCATATTTTAATGTGTGAGTGTGCTGATTATATATGTTTATATGAGTGTGCCTGTTTGTGCATGTGTGAGTATGTGCAGGTGTGTGTCTTTACGTGTCTGTATACATATGATTGTGTGACTATGTGTACATATGTGTGTGGTGCATATGAGTCCATTAGTGTGCATTTCTTTGCGCAAGACAGATGGAAAGGAAATGCTGCTTACTGCTAAGAATGGTTCTCTCTGAAGAGTAGGGGAAAGGACTGAAGGAGCAGAAACTTTGACATTGATTTTCACTTCTTACTTGTGTTTGGATCATATGTAACTTTTACTAACATCTTTGTACTTTTCAGTATTTTTAAGGTTTAGGGTGCAATAAAACAAAGCAATCCCCACATCTCTGCAGCACACTGACATGCAAGAAAAGGGTGAAAGTGATGGGGTGTAGCAAAGCTAAAGCCAAGACAGACACAAAAAAAAAAACAAGAAGCATATTTTTCACTCATAGAGTTTTCAAGGGAGGATGAAGGGGGTCTTGAGAAGGTTGAGCATGTGCAGAGTGGGAAGCTGAGCTTGGTCACAGAAGGAGTGTGATCTCAGGCTGGGTTGGCCTCTATCAGGACAGAGGACTTCAGACAGGAACTTATTGTGGGTTTTAGGACAGGGCCAGCAAGTGGGGAGAGGACCAAGGGGTGGGTCACCAGGGAAAGGTTTTGTGACCATCTACTTTGAAGTGAAGAGTGGACACATTGTTCTCTAGGGATCTGTCCATCTCAAAGACTTCAAGTGCAACTGACTGGGAAACAAAAACCGCAACCACCATCTATACCAAGCAAAGCTATCATCAAAATTGGTTTTGTGGTTTCATTGGCCCCACACTGAGCCTCAGAGTTTCCAGTAGAAACACTGTGTCCTGAAGAAGTAAGCTCATTTAGGTGGCAACACCATCCCCACAGGGCCCTTAACCCTTATTAATTCTTGATTTGCTAAATCTCTAAAATCTTTAGAAACTTTTTTCTATTTATCTGTGAAAATGGATGCACAAGAATAAATTAGAGGCTGAAAATAAGGTTTCCTGTTTGTAACTTAGGTCTTTTCAAGGCAAGGAGGAAGTGAATGTCCCTGAAATCTGGGAAGCAAATCAACCAGAGGTATGTCACATTCCACTCCCCATTGTCCCTGACCTCTCTTGACTCTGTCCTGGTCATTCCTACCCTGCAACCCGGCCCAGCCCTTTGCTCTCTGTTCTTCTCTATGCCTGACCTGGAACTAATCGTGGAAGATGCAGAAATGAGCAACAAATATTAATTCAACATTTATTTATACTTCTAACAGGTGCTAGCCTCTATGTGAGAGGCAGAATAAGACCATTCTTGCCATCCTGAAGCTCACAAACTACTGAAGTGGACAGAAAAATAAAGAATTACAGAATTTTCTCAGCACAGTAGCACATGCCTATAATCCCAGCAGTTCAGGGTGCTGCAGCAAGAGGATCTTGGGTTCAAGGCAAGCCTCAGCAATTTAGCAAGGCCCTAAGTAACTTAGCGAGACCCCATCTGAAAATTAAAAGGGCTGGAGATGAAATTCAGTGGTTAAGTACCTCTGGGCTCAAACCCAATACAAAAAAAATTATAGAACTTAGTGATAAACAACATGATTGGGGAAGCCCAGAGTACTATGGGAACATAGGGAAGGGACCAACCCATCTGAGCAACTGAAGAGGCCAGGGAAGGTGTCTAGAAGGAGGTACCACATAAAACTAAGGCTTCCCTGCAATTGAGGAGCCCAAACAGTGGAAAGGTGGCAGTTACTGCAGGTTATGTGTCCTTCCTTTCTACTGTACTGTTCACAGCCTGTCAGCTGCAGGAATCTTGGGAGTTTGGTAGTGGTAGTAAGGATAATATAACTAATGCACAGAGTCAAAAGTGTGTAAGATGAACTAACCAAACCTTCCTTCCTACAGGAATTTCCTACAGCAATGTCAGTGACCCTGCAGGCCCAGTCTCCATTTCAACCTACTGATTTCATCAACCTTAGCCTCTCACTCCCACCGCACACAATTCTTCAAAATGTAGGACAGTTCGGATAGAAACAGTGTCATTTGGTCTATGAAAAATAACTTCATATTAGAATTCCCTCATCTTGGTTCATCTTTGTAATAACTCAGCAGGTGAACCAAAGTGACCTCATGTCAGCAGTTCTTCATTCTCCATGAAGAGTGGGCAGAACTGGAAAGCTAATAGAATGAAAGCAAAGGCTAAGCCTAAAAACGCTGGCTGCACTCCCATCTGTGGAAAGAGCTCCATAGCGTCCCACAGCTTGGAGAATTGCTAGCAAGCTGTTCTTTTCAGCCCAGGAATTCTATAAAGGAGAATATAGGATGGACACATTGCAGAAAAACCACACCTTAAGCTCTGAGTTTATTATCTTGGGCTTTGGGGACTTGGAAGAACTGAAAATCTTCTTTTTTGTACTCTTTCTAGCCATGCACCTCATCACCCTAGCAGGACACACAACTATTGTGCTCATCACCCTCATTAACACCTGTCTCCAGACCCCCATGTATTTCTTTCTCCGGAATCTGTCCACCATTGAAATTTGCTATATATTAGTCATTGTCCCCAACATGCTTGCCAATTTCCTGTCCAGGAACCAGCGGATTCCCTTCCTGGGCTGTGCCTTGCAAATGCACCTCTTCATCGCCCTGGGTGGAGCTGAGTGTTTCCTGCTGGCTGCTATGGCCTATGACCGCTTTGTGGCCATCTGCAACCCCCTGCGCTACACACTCATCATCACGAGGGCCCTCTGCCTGCAGATGCTGGTTCTTGCATGCATCAGTGGCTTTGCACTCTCACTCACCCTTACCACACTCATATTCCTCCTGCCCTTTTGTCAGTCCCATGAGATTAATCATTTCTTCTGTGACATTCCTGCCGTGCTATTCCTGGCCTGCTCTGACACACGAGCCAATGAGATTGCAGTCTTTCTTGTCTGCATGCTCATCCTGCTGATTCCCTTCTTGCTGATCCTGCTCTCCTATGGATTCATTATTGCTGCCATCCTCAGAATCCACTCTGCTGAAGGCAGGAGCAAAGCCTTCTCCACCTGTGCTGGCCACCTGTTGGTGTCTCTTCTACACTATGGTTGTGCAATATTCATTTACATTCGCCCCAAATCCTGCTACACCCCAGAACAAGACAAAATTGTGTCCTTAATCTACACCAATGTAACCCCCATGCTCTACCCTATGATCTATAGTCTGAGGAACAAGGAAGTAAAGGGTGCCCTGAAGAGACTCCTGGAGAGCCCCAACCGATGAAGCAATAGCCCATCAAGTAGAAGGGGATGATGTGGCCCACCAGGAATGACCTGACCTCTTTCAAGAATCCAGTCATCTCACTATGCACCTTGTGGACCCATGCCTCCCTATGAGGACTTCTCCATGGTTCTCACTGCCCCCTTTTCTGGGTGGTCAGAAACATGGAACAGATCCTAAGGTTTTCTGGGACATGGCAGTCCTGCAGTGTTTGTAGATGTTTTTTGCCCCCTCATGGGGGATTCCATTTGTCATCTGGAGCACTGTCAGAAATGTGGACACTGGCAAGCAGAAGGTCACTAGAGGACCCAAACAAAACTTCTTTGGCCACAGAGCCAGGAGGGATAGAAATAGAAGGAGTTCCCAGAACCAAATAAGGTAAAGTAAAGCAGAAAGGCAAAGCCAGCTCAGTCATAGAATTCCTGCACCACCAGAAAATAACCTAAACATTACCTGATATACAGCAGTGCAAACTGAAGCAGTGGCACTAGCATTAATAGTAGCCTATGATGTCACTTCTACTTCTTGGCCAACTGATGCCCCTTCGTCCTTCAAATCTCAATCAAAGACTTAGTTGTTCCCCAAAGCCCATGAAACCTGCTCCTTCCTGACCCACCCAGCATACCCAGCTGCCCCTCCCCTGTGACCTCATGTATATCATTTAATGCTGAAATGGCTTTTCTGCCTCCCTTACTGTTCCTAGAAGCCCCTTGAAAGTGAGAACTATGATTAATCTGTGTCATCCCAGTGTATGGCACATAATCAATACTCATTAAAGATCGTTGAACTTAACTATGCATCCCCATGAGTGATTCAGGGACAAAGGTCAGGTGTACTAATCCCAAGAAAGGGCTTGTTGTCTCCAATCCACCCCACAGATTGGACTAGATGCCTTGAATTCCTGTGTTTCCCTCCACTATAGTACTTAGCAGGAAATATTTCTTGAATAAATTAATGAGCACCTCGAGTATACCAGGTACTGGGTTTGATGATGGGTATACAAAGAATTTTAAGACAAGGTCTCTGTTCTCAAGGAGCTCACAAATTAATCTGAGTTACTAGGCACTAAAACAATTCATTTTAATACAATAATTACTTTTTATTTCTTCACAAAAAGGGATGAATCATCCATACCATCAAATCTAGGAACACCTACATGCTGTTAAAAGGGTCAAGAAACAGGGAGCCTAGGTCCTTGATGGGTCTTTCACTGAGCAAATAAAACACTACCAAGACACCTTCCTCTGGACTCTGTTCAATCAACAATATATTTCTTTATGGATTGAATGAAAAAGAATTCCCACATGAGGCATGAAACAGAAATCCTATAAACATCAACTGTAACTTCCTACTGTTTCCACCATCATGCCTAGGTGATGACCCTGCCCTCGGGGCCACAGCTCAGGACACAACTGGGCCCTTCCACATTGCCCGTCCTCCTTCAAGCTACACTCTCCCCTTCAGAGCAGGGCAATGCTGCAGCTTGGAATGGACAGGGTAGCAAAAGGGGCACTAGCATGAGGTGCTTTCAGAGAAATTTAATGACAATTTCAGGTTGCTCAAAGGAAGTTGAAGTGGTAGCTGAATTAAATCTGTGTGACTTTGGAGAGAGAAAAATAAAATGAGAGCAGAAAAAAGAAATATAAGAACAAGATAGACAGAGATGGAAATAGTTACTGTCTGAGCAAGTTTAGGTAGGTGTTCCTCCTTCTCTCACTTCAAGAAACATTAGGTCCCTCTGGTCACATCTGTAAATCCTCCCCTAATTTTAAAATAAACCAGTAAAATTTTGACAACTATTGAAGATTTATGAAGCGTAATTTTTTTTTCTCTTGGTGTTGGGGATTTAACCCTGGGGTAGGGGACATTTAACCACTGAACCACATCGCCAGCCCTTTGTTATATTTTATTTAGAGACAGGGTCTCGTTGAGTAACTTAGAGTCTTGCTAAGTTGCTGGGACTGGCTTTGAACTCACAATCCTCCTGCATCAGCTCCCAAGCCACTAGGATTACAGGTGTGTGCCACAATATCCACTAAGGATAGATGTTTTAATATTATTTTCTCTACTTTTGATTAGATATCGGATCTTCATTTTTAAAAATGTTTTAAAAGCTAAACACTATTGACTAGTCACTTTTTAAAATATTTTTTAACTTGTAAATGGACACAATGTTTTGTTTATTTATTTTTATGTGGTGCTGAGGATGAAATCCAGTGCCTCACATGTGTGAGGCAAACCCTCTACCACTGAGCCACAACCCAAGCCCTTGACTAGGGCTTTTGTCTACTTGCATAGAATACCCTTGCCTTCAATCTCTCTCTCTCTCTCTCTCTCTCTCTCTCTCTCTCTCTCTCTCTCTCACACACACACACACACACACACACACACACACACTCAGATGCACATAGTCTTTTGAAAAGGATAGACTGGTAATTAGGCAGTCTGGCAGCAGTTAGTAGGAAGAGGTCCCTTCCACTCAGAAGCACTGCATAGATTGGGCTCTGGGGTGAAAAGGGAATGAACACCATCAAAAGGGCCATCTCACGCCAGTCAGCATGGCAGTTATCAAGCATACAGACAACAGTAAATGTTGGCAAGAATGTGGGGGGAAAGGCACACTTACACATTGCTGGTGGGACTGCAAATTGGTGCAGCCAATATGGAAAGCAGTATGAAGATTCCTCAGAAAACTTGGAGTGGAACCACTATTTGACCCAGCTAACCCACTCCTTGGTCTATACCCAAAGGACTTAAAATCAGCATACCACAGTGACACAGCCACATCAATGTACATAGCAGCTCAATTCACAATAGCTAAAGTATGGAACCAACCTAGATGCCCCTTAAGTAGATGAATGGATAAAGAAACTGTGGTATATACACAATGGAATATTATTCAGCATTAAAAGAGAATAAAATCATGGCATTTGCAGGTAAATGGATGGAGTTAGAGAATATCATGCTAAGCAAAGTAAGCCAATCCCAAAAAACCAAAGGCCAAATGTTCTCTCTGATAAGTGGATGCTGATCCATAATGGGGGGGCATGGGAAAAATGGAGGAACTTTGATTGGGCAAACGGGAGGGAGGAAAGGGGAGGGGGCTTTGGGGTAGGAAAGACGGTGGAATGAGATGGACATTGTTACCCTAGGTAAGTGTATGATTGCACATATGGTGCTACACTACATCATGTACAACCAGAGAAATGAAAAGTTGTGCTGCAATTGTGTACAATGAATCAAAATGCATTCTGCTGTCTTATATACCTAATTAGAATAAATAAAAATTTACCAAAAACAGAGCCATCAATGGCAGGTGGCTTGTCAATCTGGATGAAAGTACCTGCAACACCAGCTGAGCTTCTCAAAGCAGAGTACCCCCACCCCTGCTGTTCCCAGATGGTCCTGACCCCTCAGAGTTATCTTTTACTGTCCCCAAATTGTAGGAGGAGGGATCAGAGAAAACCAAGGATGCAAGGCGCAGAGTAGTGGGGGACTTCCTGGGTCCAGCACAAGAGCCCTCAGGGGGCTGGAGGCCTTTAGTGGCCTCCAACAGGAAGGGCAAGGCCAGGCCCACCAGCCCTCACAGGTAGGGCCAGACCCTCCCATGGTCCTCATCAAGTGGGCCAATGCCACCACCCCCTCCCCCTCCCCAGAGGGATAGCTCCACTCAGGCATTATTTCTAAGAAAGGGACCCAGGAATCAGGCCAAAGAAAGGAAACAGTCTTCTCAACACACAGGTAAGAAATAGTGCCAACCTGACCTCAGGTGGACTAGGGAGAGTGATTAGATGGAAGTTGAGATAAGAGATGAGGATGCTGTGGAAATGCCTCTCACCAAGACAGAGAAAGGAGAAAGAAACATTTGGAGAGTGGGGTAAACACAGTGAGTTTGGTTAGCGGTTGGTTGGTTTTAAGTTGCCCATGGGGCATCCACGTTCACATAACATACCGTCAACCCTCTAGGTATGCAGATGCAACGAACCTCAGGTCAAAAGTACTCAAAAAATTATATCTGTACTAAACATGTACAGACTTTTTTATTATTCCTTAAGCAACACAGCCTAAAAACTGTTTCTATAGTATTTTTATTGTATTCAAAATCGTAAGTTGGGCTGGGGATATAGCTCAGTTGGTAGAGTACTTGCCTCCTGGAGCACAAGGGCCTGGATTCAATCCCCACCACCACCAAAAAACCATAAATACTCTAGAGATCATTTAAAATATACAGAAGGATATGCACAGAATACGGTCAAATATGATATAATTTTACATGAGGATTTTAGTATCTTGGGGGGTCCTAGAACCCATCCCCTATAGAAATCAAGGAACGGTTACACTGGTTTGAAGCTCAGAAATTTAAGATCTTGAGGATCTAGCAAAAAGCTATATGTTTAGTAATCATTGTCCTTGAATTTATATATCCTGACTCTGCTACCTCTTAGGCTTAATCATTAAAGACTCTGCCTAATGTGTCTTAAAATATACTTATTATGTTCTGAACAAGTCATCTCTAATTTCAAAACACAAAAGATGTGATTGCCAGAGTGTTTGGGCTAGGACTTGTGCTGTGGCGAGGAGGGGCCATCTTTTGCCGAGCATTTCCTGTGTGTCTATATGTGTTTATTCAAACAAAAGTGTACATGAGTAATTGGAATGGATGGAAGGAAAACATCTCATTGTGTAATGTTGATGAAAGCTGATGAAGCAAGCTATCAGTTGCTCTCTAGAGGAATGACTTTCAAGATACGATGAGAACTATGTGTAGAATTTAGAAAGGGTTACCTTTAGGAAGCAACTCAAAGCCACAGAGACAGAATTGTGCAGCATTGGCCCCGTGATGTCTAACCTGGCCCCAAGCTTCAAGTGACTTCAGAGACTTCATCATAGCACAGTATTCCTCATTGCATTAAAAAGAGGTGCCAATTAGAAAAACTTTCAGAGTAAAAATTCAGCCCCAAATGAATTGTACAGGATAATTAAAACTTCAGCCAAGTATTTCACTTGGGAACTAATTAGAAGTTTTTCTCACCAATTGAATAACTTTCTGGACGTGTTTTTTTGTTTGTTTGTTTGTTTGCTTGCATGCAAATGTAACACATTACAGTCACTGTTCTGCACACTAAACAGGAATCAGCTTATTTTCCCAGAAATATGCCACCTTTTCATCTTTAATGGTAAGATTGGTTGATATTTATTTTCTTTTCCAAAGTTGCCTATATTTTCTATGATATAATAAAATATACATATTTGAAACCCTATATCTAATAAAAGGCATAGTAGAGATACAATGGAATTCTAAAAAAAAAAAAAAAAAGAGGTCATGAAATGATGGATAGATGGATGATAAAGAACAAAAGGGGAAAATAGGAAATAATAAGCAGTATAGTAGATTCAAACTTGACAATATTACCAATTGCATGAATAGTAAATTCAAATGTTTTAATTAAAAAGCAAATTGTAGGGCTGAGGTTGTGGCTCAGCTGCGGAGTTCAATCCTCAGCACCACATAAAAATAAATAAATAAAATAAAGGTATTATGTCCATCTACAACTAAAAAACAAAATATTTTTTATAAAAAAGCAAATTGTCAGATTGAATGAAAAAGCAAAACAAAACTATGTACTAAGCATCAGAAATTCACTTTAAAGGGCTGGGAATATAGCTCAGTGGTAGAGTCCTTGCCTAGCCATACAAGGCCCTGTGTTCCATCCCCAGGACTGCAAACAAAAATAGAAAGGAAGAAAAAAAGAAAAGAAATTCACTCTAAATATGAAGACATAGGTATGGTAAAAGGAAAGAGATGAACTATGCAAACTTTAATCATAAGAAAGCTTGACTGGCCATATTAATAGTCAAAGTACATTTCAGAACAAGAAATATGATAGGATGGAGGACATTTGCTAAAGATAAAGCAGTCAATACATGAAGAAACATAGTAACTTTAAATATGTATGCACTATATATAACAGAGTTTCAAAATACATGGAGTAAAACTCACAGAAAAGAAAGGAGAAATAGATAAATACACAATCACAGATGAATATTTTAACACTCTTCATTTAGCAACAAAATTGATAGAATAATATTGCAGAAAATCAGAGACAGAAGACCAAATTAAAATTTACATATGTAATAGGAAAGAAGTAATTTGAACTAAATGAATAAAATGTAAAATAGATAAAGAATACAGAAAAAATCCATGAATCTGAAAGCTTTTTTAAATATTTTTTGTAGTTGTAGATGGACAGCATACCTTTATTTTATTTGTTTATTTTTATGTGGTGCTGAGGATTGAGCCCAGTGCCTCACTAGGCAAGCACTCTGCCACTGAGCTACAACCCCAGCCCCGAAACCTTTTTGAATGCCAACAAAACCGATATAAAGAATAATCAGGGGCTGAGGATGTGGCTCAAGTGGTAGTGCGCTCGCCTGGCATGCGTGCGACCTGGGTTCGATCCTCAGCACCACATACAAACAAAGATGTTATTTCTGCCGAAAATAAATAAATAAATAAATAAAGAATAATCAGTGAATATTAGAAATAATATTTATAAATAAGTTTACCAATTTAAGATGAAATGAACAAATTCCTTGAATGACACAAATGGCTAAAACTGATCTGTGAAGAAGTAAAAAACCTGAGTAGTCCTAAATCTATGAAAGATGTTGAGCATGCTTAGGTCCACATGACTTTGCTGATCAATACTATGTACTATTTAAAGGAGAAATAGTATCAATTGTCAGGAGCTGTCCTGGATGCAGACACCTTTAAGTCCTGATGTACCAGGTTTTGACCAATTATTGCCTTCAGTCTGGCACGGCAGTGCCAGGTCACAATAACTTGGGGTTACCCCACTCAGATAATGAGGTGTGGCTCCAGGTGTAGGCATCATCCGCGGGGGGTTGACATACACTCACCTGTTCCTTTGTAAACCTGACCCCTTGCCTGATTTGAATGGCTTCTCCCTAATAAAAGGGTTCAGCACGTGCTCCTCTCTCTCTCTCTCTTGCCTGCCTTGCCCCCCTTGTGGGAACTGCAGTCGAGGAGCAGTCACTGAACCCAAAGAAAAGGTAATCTCTGTGTCTGTGTCTTTATTCCCTATAATTCACTTGGAGTAACCCTGATCTGTTTAGTCATGTGACATGACAATCAATCCTATACAAATTCTTTCAGAAAGTACAGGAGGGGGAAGCACTTCCCAAATCATTTTATGAGGCCAGCATTACATAATACAAGAAAAGAAGATCACAGACCATCTGGGGATGTAGTTCAGCGGGAGAACACTTGTCTAGCATACCCAAGGCAATGGGTTCAATCCCCAGCACCACAAAAAAGGCTACAAACCAAGATCCCTCATGAAATCATAGTGTATGCAAAAAAACTTGATAAATTTAACAACCTGAATCCAGCAATTTATAAATAGGTTGATGTATCAATACCAAGTGTAATTTATCCCAAAAATTAAGGATCAATTTTGTTTTTAAAAACCAAGCCAGGCATGGTGGCACACGCCTTTAATCCCAGTGGCTTGGGAGGCTTAGTTAGGAAAATCGTGAATTCAAAGCCAGCCTCAGCAACTTAGAACTTAGCAAGACCCTGTCTCTAAATAAAATATAAAAAAGGGCTGAGGATGTGAGTCAGGGCTGAGGATGTGGCTCAGTGGGGTTACTGGGTTCAATCCCAATACCCAAAAAGAAAAAAAAATCAATCAATAACATGAATAATAAATAGAGGAAAAAAATACAATCATTTCAATACATGTAGAAAAATCATTTGACAACATTCTATCAATATTCATGATTTTTTAAAAAATTCTTAGAAAACAAGGCATAGGAGGGACCTTTCTGGACCTAATAAAGGGAATCTGCAAAAATCCCATAATTAACTACACACCTAGTTAAAGGCAGAATTTCCTCCCCAAATTTGGGAACAAAGCCTGTATGGTCACTTCCACCCCTTGTATTCAATGTTGTTCTGGATACCTGTAATGATTAATTTGAATTGTCAACGTGATTGGATTAAGAGATGCCAAGGATTGAGAGGTTTATGGTGTATTGATGAGGGTGTGTGTAGGAATGACTGGCAAGTGGGAGAGCCAACTGAAATGGAGACTCTCCCTAAGAGTGGGCAGAACCATCCAATAGGATGATGGCTTGGATGGAATAAAGGTTGAAAGAATAAGGAAACAGCAGCATAAGCCAGCTTGATTGCTGCTGAGATCCTCTGAAGATGTCAGACACTCATTCCTTCACTCTTCCAGAGCAGACTCTCTCAGTGATTCCCCAGAAGCCTTTGTTCTTGGACTAGGGTAGCACCATTAATCCCTCTTGTTGTGAGGCTTCAGCCTCTTGGACTGTGTAGCTACTGGTTCCTCCAGCTCTCCAGCCTGCAGACAGCCATGGTGGACTATCCAGCTTCTGGTCGCTTGAGCCAACCTAATAAGTCCCCGTTTTATATTCATACCTCCTGTCGATTCTGTTCCTCTAGAGAACCCTGACTAATACAGGATCCTAGATGATAAACTAGGTTAAAGAGGAAACTAAACGTTGCACAGGTTAGAAAAAAGAAATAGAACCATCTTTTTTCTGACATGTTTGCATATTTAAAATTAGTAGTAGTAGTAGTAGTAGTAGTAGTACCGGGGATTAAACCCAGGATTAAACCACCGAGCCACATCTCCAGACCTTTTTATTAGTGATAGGGTCTCACTGAGTTGTTTAGAGCCTTGTTAAGTTGCTGAGGCTGAATCCCAAAGAAACAAATGCCGAATGTTTTCTGATTTAATGGGGGTGACTCATAGTGGGGTAGGGAGGAAGAGCATGGGAGGAATAGATGAATTCTAGATAGGGAAGAGGGGTGAGAGGGGAAGGGAGGGGGCAGGGGATTAGGAAGGATGATGGGATGTGATGGTCATCATTATACAAAGTACATGTATGAAGACATGAATTGGGTGTCAACATACCTTATATACAAACAGAGATATGAAAAAATCATGGTATATATGTGTAGTAAGAATTGTAATGCAAAAAAAACAAAGTACATGTATAATGGCATAAATTGGCATGAACATACTTTATACACAGAGATACAAAAAATCATACTCTATATGTGTAATAAGAATTGTAATGCATTCCACTGTTGTTGTGTATTTAAAAAAAATAATAAAATCAATTAAAAAAAAGTTGTTGAGACTGGCTTTGAACTCATGATCCTCCTGCCTCAGCCTCCCAAACTGCTGGGATTGCAGTCATGTGCCACCATGCCCACACATATGTGAAATTCTTAAGTAATGTGCAAAAGAAGAAAAAAGTGAAATTTTAAAAACCAGTATCACTTACAATAGTATTCCCAAACATGAACCACATAGTGAAGCATTTGATAAAATATGTGCAAACTACAGACTGTTGAAAAGAGAAACTGAAGAACACTTACAGAAATGGAGAAAAATATACTTTGCATAGATTGAAAGACCCAATCTTAAAGTGCTCATACTCACCACATTATCTATAGTGCAATCCCTCAAATCTTAATCATGTAGAAATTAAAACTGATTCCAAAATTGGTATAGAAAGGCAAAGGATCATGGATAGGAAAACCACACTTGAAAATAAAGAATAAGGGCTGTGGTTGTGGCTCAGAAGTAGAGTGCTTGCCTACCATGCGTGAGGCACTGGGTTCAATCCTCAGCAGCACATAAAAATAAAAAAATTAAAAATGAAGTTATTGTGTCCACCTATAACTAAAAAATAAATACTTAAATAAAAAAAGAGAATGAAAAATAAAACTTGCAAAATTGGAAAACTCATACATGACTAGCAGAAATGTAGATTGGTATAAACACTGGAAAACAGTTTGTTGGTTTCTCTTATGAAGTTAAATTTACACTTACCGTATTACCCAGCAATCCTATTTTGTCATTTACTCAAGAGAATTTAAAAAGACCTGTGAATAAAATTCCATATCAGATTTATTGATAAGAACTGCAACTTGGAGACAACCCAAATTTCCATCAACTGGTGAATGATGATGGACATATAAGTACAAATGCAAGTAGCACTGATTCTCCCTCAGGGCCATGTTCTGTCCCTTCTCTCTCTCCATCTCAGAGACTCATCTTTCTTGTTGTCTGCATGGGGTCCTCATTTGTTGCCCCTCCTCATGACTCTGGTGCCCTGTGAACAGCCCTGTTTTGTGTTAAATGGGAGCACCTTTCAAGAGAAGGCAGGAGAATCTGCAGGCTTCCTCCCCCTGACCCCAGGGAGATCTCCTCCCTTTTGCCTTCCTCTAGGATTCTGTGCATGAATTTAGGGAGTAAACAAGCACCACAATGAAGAAAAGAAACACCTTTGGGAGGGATGATGCAAGAGATAAGCCAAACAAAGGAGGATACTCTGGGAACCTTGGGGAATGAAGCCTCAGATGAGAGATGAGTACAGTGGGTAGAGGGGGGGGGGGTTCAGGTCCCAGGTGATTTAAATATCTCAGACAAATGGTTATTTAGAGGCAGCTCAAGTTAAGAAAGGCTCACCCTCTGGACACAAGCCCTTGAGTCACTCTGAGGGTCCCCATGAAGCACCTATAACATTTCTAGGCAACTGATGAGCAGATCTACCCGACAGTTGCTGTTTTGGTTCTTGATATTTGCTGCCTGGATTTTATACTTCAGTGCCCATAAACTTGAGTGCACAATGTCAGTTGCTCAGACTTTGATTTAAATTGTCTGGATTCAGTTCCAGCTGTAATGCAGCTGGATTTCTGAACCAGCCCAGCAGAGGGTCAGGTCTTGGGGCATGGTGAACACACTGGGTGTTATTTCCTGGGGTGGGAACATGCTGGACTTGTGAACAGTTTTGTCTGAGCCTCCTCATTTTACCATGAGTCCCATTCCTCTAACCCTGTGACAACCACTGTGCAAATTTGAGAGAACAGAAGCAAAGTTGACTCATAAGTACTTAATTTAGAATTATAGAATATGAAAGTTTGAAGGAACCATTAGGAACATTGTGTTAGTCACCTTTTCATTGCTGGAAAAAAAACCTGAGAAAAACAACTTAGGATGAAAGATTTTTGGATTACATTTTCAGAGATTTCAGTCCATGGTTGGCTGGTTCCAAGACAGAAACATCGTGGTTGAAGGACATGGCAGAAGAAAGTTGCTCAGTCCATGGCAGCTATGAAAAAGAGAAAGAGAGAGAAAGAAAGGGGCTGGGGACAAGAAATACCCTTCCAGGGCACCCCCTACCCCATGACTTAATTTCTCCAACCATGCCCTACTGCATATAGTTTCCACCACTTCCAAGAAGTTCATTCAGCTACCAGTATGTTCACAAGGTATGTTGATAGCCACATGGTTCATTATACCAGCTGGGTGAGTGACTTTTCTGTCACTGTGACAAATGCCTAAGAAAAACAACTTAGAGGAGGAAAGATTTATACTGGCTCACAGTTTCAGAGTTTTCAGTCTATAGGCAGCTGACTCCAATGCTGAGGTGAGGCACAGCACCTTGGAGGAAGGACATGATGGAACAAAGCTTCTCAGCTCACAGGAGCCAGGAAGCACAAGGGGCAGGGGGGACAAGATATAACCTTCCAAGTTATGCCACTACTGACCTACTTTCTTCAACTAGGTCCCATCTCCTATAGTTTCCACCAACTTCTGACAATCCATTCAAATTATTAATCCATCAATTGATCAATCTGCTGATGAGGATTAATCATAAGTCCTCATGATCCAGTCACTGCCCAAAAGCCCCACCTCTGAACATTGTTGCACTGGGGACCAAAGCTTCAGAATATTAGCTCTTAAGGGACATTCCAGATCCAAACATTTTTCACCTGAGGCTTGAATTTCTTCTATACCAAAGAATCAAGCTGGCACAACAGAAAGGCCTTGGTGACATTGCTCTTTCTCTTTCAGTGTTCATTTGTGCACCTCAGGCTAAAACAGCAAGTCTAATTTCTACCCTTTCTACAACAAGCCCCCACTCCAGCTCAGCACCTTGTCTCAGCTTTCATCTATTTCTGGCCCTGACTGAACCTCAGGTGTCTCCTAGGACACCATTGGTCCACCAAAAAAGGAAGCTGCTCATATCCTTCAGCTTAGGGAAGTTGGGTTGGCATTCCCTCTGCTTCCACTGGGACTTCCAGACCAAGTCCCACTTCTAAGGAGACTCTTTCTCCTCTGAGATAGGACTGACTTCAGCACTGCCTGGTTCTGATACCCTCTCACTCTCTCTTCTCCAAGCTCTTTCACATGAGAACTAGATACCTATAAAAATAGCTCAACTAAAGAGCAAAGAGGAGACAGGCAACCACATAGACATTGATGTCAGACAACTAAGCAGACTATAGAGCTAATACCCTCTTGCCAGCCTCCCCTGCAGCTGGAGGTAACCATGTGACATGGTTCTAGTATGGGTTTTGTTTGTTTTGTTTTTTGGCACTGGGGATTGAATCCAGAGCTTTATCACTAAGCCACATCCCCACCCTATTTTTATTTTGAGTCAAGGTCTTGCTAAGTTGCTTAGAATCTCACTAAGTTGCTGAGGATAGCCTCAAACTTCTGAACCTCCTGCCTCAGCCTCCCAAGGTACTAGGATTACAAGCTTGCACCACCTCCAACACCATTACAGTGGGAATCAAATTTCAACATGAGGATAAGGGAGCCAGATCACATCCAAAACATAGCAGCAACCCAAGCATGCTATAACAATGTTTTGATTTTTTTTCCTCATTAAAAAAATCTTTATTTTAATTCCATTATGGTCATAGAACATACTGTGTATAATTTCAATCCTTTTAAATTAGTTAACACATGTTCTATGGTCCTGAATATATATAGTCCACCATGATGAAGAGTGCATATGCACCTGAAAAGAATGTGTATTGTGTTGCTGTTGTTCTTGTTGCTGTTGAGTGGAGTGTTCTACAAAGTGTGAATTGGTCGAATTGATTCATGGTGCTGGACATGGTGGCATGCAGCTATAATCCCAAAGACTCAGAAGCCTGACGTAGGAGAATCACAAGTTCAAGGCCAGCCTCAGCAACTTAGTGATACCCTGTCTCAAAAAATAAAAATGTATCCCAGTCATATAGCAGCCATAGGTTCAATATTCAGTACCAGGAAAAAAAAGTTGATTGATGGTGTTGCTCAAATCATCTGCATCTTTATTTTCTGTCTACTTGTCTCATCAGTTAGAGAAAAGTGTTGACAATTCATTAGGACATTATGAGCAAATGTTTCAGGAAGAATTCAATCCCTCTGGCTACTGTGTGGAGTCTAGACTGTGGGGATGAGCAGAAAAGAAGCAGGGTGATCAATGAGGAGCCTGTCATAATGACTTGTGCAAGTATTGATGGTGGCTTGGATCAGACCTGTGGTAGTATTCAGGGCATTATGAACTGGATGACTATGCATATATTTTGAAGATAGAACAAATAGGATTGAGGAATTGGGAGTTGAGACAATACCAAGGATTTTGGCCTGAGCAACTGGAAGGATGGAGTGATCTCAGATGTGATGGAAAAGATAATAATGTAAAGCATGTTTGGGTGGGTGGAAATAAAAGCAGATCATGTTTTGAGAGATTGCATGAATATTTTATTTATTTATTTATTTAGAGTGGTAGTTAGATACAATACCTTTATTTCACTTATTCATTTTTATGTGGTGCTGAGGATCAAACCCAGGGTCTCACACATGCAAGGCGAGCGCTCTACCGTTGAGCCACAACCCCAGCCCCTGAATGAATATTTTCACTGAAAAAAAATAAGAGAAGACACACAAACAAGTTGCCTAAAAGCATTTTTTTTTTTTTGGTACTGGGAGTAAATCCAGGAGCACTTAACCACTGAGTGACATCCCAAGCTTGTTTTTGTATTTCATTTAGAGACAGGGTCTCACTGAGTTACGTAGGGCCTCACTAAATTGCTGAGGCTAGCTTTGAACACATGATCCTCCTTGCCCCAGCCTCCTGAGCCACTGGCATTACAGGCATGCACCACCATGCCTGGCTGAACATCCAATGTTGATGGAGATTTCTCTCAATCTCAGGGTCTGCTCTTAGCACAGCAGAGTCCACTAATGCTACTAGAGTTAAAATGTATCCCCACGACATACACTGTAATGACCTATGGGGCATTTTGCATTTTAGAGGGAGTCTCTTGGGCTAATCTCAATTTCATGTTGTCATCAGCTCTTTGTTTACCAGGTTTTTATCTGACAGTGGCAGTATGTTTTCCAAATACTATGTGCCCTGGGTGGTGCAGCTTAGGATAAGTGAGTAGGGAACAAGGACCCTCCAATGATATTCTGCTAACATCACTCCTTACCTTAAACCACTCCTGGCAAGGCTCATGTCTTAGGGATTATATATTTATATGCAACTAAAATACTAAGAAAATACTCCAAAATCTTGACAGTAGTTAAAACTGAATGATAGGACCCAATTGACTATTTTTCTTCTATTTCCTAAATTGTCTTCAATTACCTTGTACTGCTAGAATAACTGAATCTCAGAACCTCCCTTAAAACCTGACAACAATGGCAAGAATATTTGGAGGTTCTGGATCTTAAAAGAAACAAAGACACTGGAATAGCATCTCAGATTTATTTTCTGGAGTAACAAACATTTGATTACGAAACAAAACAAATAGATCCTAAAGCCTAGGAGCCAAATTATAAAAAAAAAAATTAGGCTCCCCCAAAGCAAAGTAGGATATCCTACAGTATTTACTGTAGGAATCATCAGCCAAGGGAAGGATTTACTGCCTAAAATGGTGCTCAAGGTAAAGCTTAGTCCTATTCTCCCTGCTGAGGCTTAGTGAAAACTGGGGGCACGAAGCGCTGCAGGATCCGCACCACCAGGGAAAGCCAGTCAAGACAGAAGGAAATGGAAGTTTGGAGTTGGCCAGGATCTTCAGCAGTTAATCATCTAAAAGGGAAAGAGAATATCAAGTAAGGGGGCAGGAGGGGCACTTTCCTTGTTTTGCCTCCTCACACAGGTGCAGAGCACCCCCCTTATTCAGACTTCATTATAGTGCTTCCTTGGACTAAGACTAGCCCTGGCCACTTGCTGTCATCTTCTACCAAGCCCACTGTATAACTGACACAGCAAAGATGGGACCATTCACATTGAGCTCCTTCTGAACTGGCCCTCAGAGATCAGCATGTGCATCCACAGGCTATGGGAAAGGCTGGCAGTGTGCAGGTACAGATACTGGTTAAGACATCACCCACACTATTGATTTTACCTGTGCTCAAGGTGTTCTTCTCACTCTGAGGCTTGCCTCTGTTGTCTGCCACCTCCCATCCGATACCCTTAGGCTACCCTGGACAGCATCATCCATTGTCCCCTGACTCCCTTTGGGCTGGTTTTCCCCATCACTTCCCCCATCCTTCTGCCCTGGCTATGCCCTGCCCAAACCCTACAGTTACAATTCTTTCCTGCTCCTCTCTCAGTCGTCACCTGCCTGAGGAAAACCCCTCCAACCATCCCTGGTCTGTCCCCTAGCTGCCCAGACCACTGGGAGGATCCTGAAATAGGATACAACTGAAACAATCAGTTACCTGGACCTCCAGCGGCTGGCGCAGCATCTCCACCAGGCCCTGGCGAGTGTGGAAGGACACCAACTGCAGCATCTGCCTCTCCTGCGACACCAGGGCCTCCAGGATCACCTGCGCCACCAGGATCACCAGGGTCATCAGGATCACCAGGATTCTCGGGACCTCCTGGGCCACCAGGACCGCCAGGGACACCAGGACCGCCAGGGACACCAGGACCACCAGGACCGGCAGGACCTCCAGGATCTTCAGGACCTTCAGGACCCTCAGGACCCCCAGGACCGCCAGGGCCAACCAGCCCGACGTGGCCGGCGGCACCACCCGCTGCAACCACTGCAACCACTGCGACACCTGCACCTTCTTCTGCTGCCTGCATGGCTCCTCCTTCATCAGCCTCAGGGAGCCCAAACACTCCCGCCTTTTCCACCGGAAGCTGTGTGACCTACTACTCCCAACACGAAGCTCCGTTTCTTAGTGCAATGTAATGCGGGATATCCAGAGCGCCTGCGCAAACACATCCGCTGACAAGGCCTCCTGTCCTGTAATTGGTTCACACCAACATGACCCGGAAGAACCCCTATATTTTCTAACCAATGATCACTCCCTCATAAAGCTCCACCCTCTAGAGTAGGAGGCCGGGCAGATCTAGTGCGACTGCGCAAACAGATCCCCGTAGGCTGCTTCTGAAAAGTGGGCACTACCTGGAGTCTGACACTAGTAGGCCGTATAATGAGTGGATTTCCCAGTGTTGCTACGTACAGCCAGTTTCCCAGTGCACATGCCCAAACACTAACCCCTGAGACTGTTTAGCATATGACTGGTTCCCTTCAATCCCACCCCACTCCAAGCATGCCAGGGAGTCCTAGAAGATGCCTGATGCCCCTGCTGACTGGTCCCATGTCTTTCTGTTATGTGAGGGAGGCAGGCTTCTCTGGGCCAAACTGGTCCTGTCTCCCACATGTGGTCCAGTCCTGGGGACACATGGCCAGGGATGCAGAGCAGCCACTCCTGGGTTCTACCTGTCCCCATCCTCAGGGAGCACCTAGGCAAGTTCTTGGAGCTAGGGTGAGCCTTACTCCTTCAGCTAGACCAGGGGCTGTAGGGAGAAGCTACTACCCCTTGGGCACTGGTCTATTTCTGTGTGTGGAAGTGGGCCAAATCAACAGGAAAGGTACAGGTGGAGGTGGGCAGAGTGGGGCCAGCATTGCCTCTGAGGCATGTGTCTGCAAGGGACACTATTATATTAGAAGGTAACTGGACCAGGACTAGTGTGGGGCAGGAGTAGTTCCTAAAATACAAGGCTGTTGTGTATGTCTGCCCTGCCTCCTTGTCTAGATGTTCAATGACCAAAAAAAAAAAAAAAAAAAAAAAAAGGTAAAAATGAAAAATCCCCCAAAGTCTTGAAATCTCTGTTCTCTAAAAGTTTTGAGACTGGTAATGGGCAAGATAAATAGCTTAAAGAAAAGACAGCTTTTACCAACAACCTGCTTGACAAAATCCTCATTGTCATCCTTGTCCTCAGACTCATCATTTCTGCATCTGTATCCTCATCATCTTTTCTTTTCTTGTTTTTTTTTCAGCCATAACAGTTCCATTATTTTTACATCACTTTTCTGTTGGCTGCTTATAGGACAACATTGTTCTAGGTTTTTCTCCATCTCTCTCTCTCATTGGCTCATTGTTCCAAGTTTCTGTGTAGCATCTCAATGGAGAGGGCAGGATGCTGTCCTGGGCTATAGTGTGGTGCTCAGAACAAAGGAAATGGTCAAGGGCTATTGAAATCAGTGCTATAGTGGGGAATATTCATTGCTGAAGACAAAGATAAAAGGGGCTCCCAATTGCAGAGGATCAGGCATGGATCTTGATTTGTAATTAGCATTCTTCTCTAAAGAAAACACAACTCATTAGACAAATGACCAATTCCAGAGTAAGGCAAAGAAAGCACAAGATGAACTGGAATATCTGTCCCAGAAGAATAAGGAAGTGTTCTACAAACAACAGGGACACATTTAATAGGACTAAGGGGGAAAAAAGAGAGAGAACACAAATCAAACAGAGGCACATTACTAATGACCTTATATAAATAGCAAGTATGCATGGAAACCAGGAACCATATAGGATTTCCTTTATTTCCCTAACCTTCTGTACTTCTGAGTCAATCAAGAATTAGGAGCAAGGGCTGGGGTTGTGTTGAGAGCCACAGCGGAAGGGGCCCCAGCAAACTTCCAGCTGCCAGCTGATTGGCTCCTCTGCTGTGATGCTCATTGGGCTGTTTCCCCACCCTTTCAGACCACGGAGCTGCTCATTGGGGGACTCTTTTGGCTGTGGCTCTCAACATCTCCAGCTGGAAGTTTGCAGGGGCCCCTTCGGCTGTGGCTCTCAACAGGGTTGTGGCTCAGTGGTAGATCACTTGCCTAGCACACTGGGTTCGATCCTTAGCACCACATAAAAATGAAATAAAGATATTTTGTCCACCTACAACTAAAAAATAAATATTAGAAAAAGGAATTAGGAGCAAGCCAGACTTAGTGGCATATGCTAACTCGTGGTGCCTGTGAATGTGAGTTTATTTGGAATTTGGGTTTTTGTAAGCATCATCAGGTTAAGATGAGGTCATACTAAAGTAGCATGGGCCCTAAATGCAATACAACTGATACCCTTGTTTTTTAAAAGAAGGAAAAAGGCAGAGAGAGATAAGAAGTCCATATGAAGATGAATGCAAAAATGGAGTAATATGTCTATCAGACAAGAATTCCAAGGATGGCCAGCAACCACCTGAAACAAGGAGAAAGTCATGCAACAACTTCCCTACAACTTTCAGAGAAAGCATGACATGGTGACACCTTAATATCAGGCTTTTGGCCTGCTGTACTATAAGAGAATAAATTTCTATTCTTTTAAGCCACCCAGTTTGTGACACTTTGTAGCAACAGCCCTAGAAAACTTATGCATCTTCCAAGTTTCCAGTTTACCACTTCAGCTCCACTTGACACCTAAAACTCTGATTTCTCAATCCCCTAACAGCCAGCCTCAACATCTACCTGCACATATAAGAGAAAATGTATGGGCACTACAGCTGTAACAGGCATAGGGCCACAGGGCTGGTCTTAGGGAGCTTACCTGGAAGTAGAAGAAGGACTATTAAGAAAGGAGAAGGAGATGTGGGGTGGAGGACAAGAGAAGGGAGAAGGGAGTGGGGATCGAGGTGTGATGTGTGCATGTATGGAAAGGGCACAGTAAAATCATTAATTTGTACAATTAGCATGTTGATTACAATAAAACTAAGTATATAAAATACAAAAAAAGTATCTTATTGATTGTATTAAAAATAAAACATTTTACCTGGGCATGGTGGTGCACACCTGTAATCCCAGCAACTCAGGAGGCTGAGACAGGAGAATCACAAGTTCAAAGCCAGCCTCAGCAATTTAGCAAGGCCCAAAGCAACCTAATGAGACCCTGTCTCAAAATAAAAAAAATAAAAAGGGCTAGGATTGTGCTCAATGGATATGGTAAAGATACTGGGGATGTGGTAAAGTGCTCCTGGGTTCTAATCCCTAGTACCAAAATAAAATATTTTGTTTCATCCATAATACAGAAAAAGAAGGTATATCTGATATATACAGAAGAACATCAATATTTCTTTATTATAATTAGTTTTATCCCAACATCCTAAAGATAATTTATAACTTTATGTCTACATTAAACTCACCATGCACAGCTTCACAGGTTGTATGCTAATCTCAGTACCATTCACTTGCCTTATCTCACCTCATGATCAATCATTGCTACCACATTCAAGAGTATTTCATGCCTCCTAATCTTGCACCAAATATAGTTTAGTAATACATAATGTTTAAGTAATACTGGCATAATTTTTTAAAAAATCTTCACATAATGGCCACACTCCACTTTTTTTTTTAAAAAAAGGTATAAAATCTGTGACAATTACACAATGAGATATGGTAGATTATCATATTTATGGTAAGTATCAGTAGCTCCCTGTTCATAAATATGAATAGCTCTCTTGGAATAAAGTAGTATACCTATTAAGTTAATCTATGTACATACAGTTATACTGATTTAGTTTAAATAAGACAAAAACAAAAGGAAATAAAACTAAAAACCAAGCTGTCTACAAGTGTGATATAGGAATATAGGGAACTTTATATATTAAAAAAAAAAATTGGTACTGGGAATTTAACCCAGCAGTGCTTAACCACTGAGCCACATCCCCAACTTCTTCTGTTTTTGTTTTGAGATTGGGTCTTGCTAAATCCTTGGGGTCCCACTAAGCTGCTGAGGCTGGTCTTGAATTTGCAATCATCCTGAGTTGCTAGGATTACAGGCATGTACCATCGTGCCTGACTATAAGATGTTTTATAAGTATTAAGAACCCTGGCAGGGCTGAGGATGTAGCTCAGTGGTAGAGCACTTGCCTAGCATTTGCAAGGCCCTGGGTTCAATCCCCAGGACTGAAAAAAAAAAAAAAAAAAACAAACCCTTGGCAGACACAATTCTCAATTATTCTCAATTTTGTCATTCTGTTATCAAACATTTTTTAAGTTTTTGGTAATAGATGGACACAGGGCCTCGCACAGGCTAGGCAAGCACTTTATCACTGAGCCACAACCCCAGCCCCTGTCATTGGTATTTTTTTAAAAGGCATTTCTTTTTTTTATCCTTTATTTTATTGATTTTTAGGCAGTGCTGAGAATTGAACCCAGTGCCTCTCACACAGTAGGCAAGCGCTGTACCACTGAGCTACAAACCCAGCCCTGTCATTGGTATTTTCACGGGGATTGCATTGAATCTTTTGGTAGTATGGCCATTTTTTTTTTTTTTAAAAAAGGTTATAGGTTGACACAATCTTTTTATTTATTTATTTATTTACTTAATATGGTGCTGAGGATTGGATACAGTGCCTCATGCCATGCATGCTAGGTGAGCGCTTTACCTCTGAGCCACAACCCCAGCCCAGTATGGCCATTTTAACAATATTAATTCTGCCTATCCATGAACATGGGAAGTCTTTCCATCTTCTGAGCTCCTCTTCAAATTTTTTCTTCAGTGTTCTACAATTTTTATTGTCGAGGTCCTTTGCCTATCTTGTTAGGTTAAATGCCAAGTTTTCTTTAAAGGCTGTTGTGAATGGGACCATTTTCCTGATTTCTTTCTCAGCACCTTTATTACTGGCGTATAGGAAAGTAATTGATTCATGAAGATTGCTCTTGTATCCTGATAGTTTTCTGAATCTGCTTGCTGATTCTAGAAGTCTTCTGGTGGAGTTTGGGGGCCTTCTAAATATGGGATCATGTCTTCAGCACATAGCTAATTTGACTTCTGCTTTTCCTATTTGTATCCGTTTATTTTCCTGAAGGATAGCTTTGCTGGGTCTGCCCATCCAGGTTGGTGGTTATTTTCTTTGGGGGCTTGAAACACATTCTTCTGAGCTTTTCTGGCCTCAATGCTTCCTTCTGAGAAATTGCTGTTTTTGTGATTCATTTTCCTTTATCGGTGACCTGGAATTTCTCTTGCAGCTTTAACAACAATTATTTCCCTTTGTTCTGGATTTTCAGCATCTTAACTATAATGTGTCGTGGGAAGGTTCTTTCCGGGTCTTGTCTATTTGAGGTTCTAAGTGTCTCCAGTACCTGGATGCCCATCTCATTCCCAAGGTTTGCAAATTTTACTGCTATTGTTTCACTGACTAGGTTATCAGTGCCATTGGCCTGTGTCTCTGCTTCTTCCTCAAAACCTGCGAACCTTAAGTCAGGACTCTTAATTTCGTTCCAGATTTGTGCGTATTCTGATCATAGTTTCTCATTTTTTCCTTTAAGAGCATGTGAATATTCATGTCTGCCCACTTTGTCCTTGTGCTCCGAAATTCTGTCCTGTCCTGGATCTAATCTGTTGGGCAGACTTTCAACTGAGTTTTCACTTGACTTAATTGTGCCTTTCATTTCCAAGATTTCCTCTTGGTTCTCTTTCAGAATCTGTCTCTCGCTATTGACGTACCTTTCATATCCCATATTGTCTCCCTCTGTTCCTTCCTTAGTTCTTCTTTCAATGCATTGATCATTTGAATGGCCAAGTTTTGTATTCTTTGCATTTCATCCACCTCAGTATCATTGGTTCAGTTTTGGGGGAGATGTGAACTTTTTCAGGCATCATGGTTCCTTGTGTGATTCTGTACTGCTTGTGAATCTGTTGGAGTGGATTCCTCTTCGTCTGGTATATGAGGGTCTTTTCAGTAGGAATTTGTCTCTCTACAATGTGCCCTGTGCTGGAGGTGATTCTCTGCATCAAAACAAACAACCAGTGGGATCAAGTGTTAGGGTTTGGTCAGCAGCACAACTTGGAGAGGAGAGAGTAGTCACCAGTGGAACTGTGGCATTGGTCACTTGAGGGCACACTGTGTCTCAAAAAATAAGAGATAACTTATCAATAAGGACCTATAAACTCCACTGACAAGTAAGAAAAGTGGGTGAGAAATAATATAGAATAAGTGGATAAATTAAGTAATACTAATTAGAATAAATTTTTAAAGATAAAAATAAAATTAAGTAATCATAATGGAATACTTACAATACAATCTTCCTTCTCAGGTGGCCCAT
Organism: Marmota flaviventris; assembly: GCF_047511675.1. NCBI lineage: Eukaryota > Metazoa > Chordata > Mammalia > Rodentia > Sciuridae > Marmota > Marmota flaviventris. Next base: position 134,414,034 of record NC_092518.1, read on the forward strand.
GGAGCCCTGCAGGTGGCAACACCCCCAGTGTTCTCAGAGCCTCAGTCCATGTGCTGCAAGGGGTGTGGGGAGAAGGGCCCAGGTCTCAGTAGTAGATCCTCCAAACACCTCTGAGCATGGGGGAGGGGTGTAGGCCCCCACAGCCTGCCCTGGGCAGCAGCTTCCACCAGACCCAGACCCAGACCCATCCCACTTCCACTCTTTGCCAACCTTCCACCTTGTCACAGAGTTCAGACACCAATTTCAAAAGAAAGAAAGCACCCTCTGCCTTCCTGCATTGCTGACAGGCAGCGGCACCTCCCACCGCCTCCTGGAGCTTCCCGCCCTTCCATGTCACAGTCTCTTTCCTAGCCTAGATGGACTTAAGGCTCCGGTGTCCACCAGTCCAGTGACAAGTGAGGCATAGGTGGCTGTTGGATCGTGGGTATGCATGTGCCAGCGGGTGCACACACACCCAGAGCACATCAAATGCACAGAAAGTGGGGGCGGGGTGGGGGGGATTTCAGGGATTTCCAATGTCCCAAACAAACAGTTTAAACACTTAGGTGCTCTCGAACTGGACTCCCCTGCTTTCACTGCATCTGCTGGGAAGTGCCCCGGAGCTTTCTCCTCCTGCAGTGCTTCTCCTTGCAGCATCAGAGCCTTTGTGTGTGTGTGTGTGTGTGTGTGTGTGTGCTCAGGTGGCAGTTTTTGTTAACAGCATAGGCTGCATATCTTAAATTCACTGGGAAAGTCTCTTTGAGCCAGTCATATGCCACTCGTGGTGCTGTGCATTTCTTTTTGTTAAATCTTCTACTATTCTCCCTAAAGTGATATTCCTGGGTTGCCTCTGGTTACTGACTCTCTGGATGGAACCCCAGGCCTTTCCCATGCCATTGCTGCCTCGGCATGCAGCCCCAGGAACTGCTTTGATACAACTCCTGGGACAACTACTATGTGGAGATGCTTCCAGTGTGCCATTTCTCCATTCGTAGGACACAAATGCTTATTGTCACTGGGCGGCACAGGATCCCACTTGGGGAAGAAAGTGGCTAGGCCAGAAAGCTCGCTGTTCAGAAACGTTCAGCATGGGGAAGGGAGTATTCTCAAATCCAGTGGGCTTCATGATACACCCTTTTGTATGACACTGTTTGCGTATGAGCCCCTAATTGTGCTTTTGTGTGAGAGTTGCCCTTCACAGAATCCTCCTGGAAGACTTGTCGACATCAATACAGCACAGTGGGAAAACCGATACGTGCTTATTGTATTAAGAAAGATGCAGGGGCTGGGGTTGTGGCTCAGCGGTAAAAGCACTCACCTAGCACGTGTAAGGCCCTGGGTTCGATCCTCAGCACCACATATAAATAAATAAAATAAAGGTAGTGTGTCCAACTACAACTAAAAATATAAATATAAAAAAAGAAAGATGCAAGTTACAATCACATCCCAGAGATAACCCCTGTTAACATTTTGATGAATATCTTCTTCAAGTATATAATGTGCCTGTGTTTGAGCACACACTCTCTCTCTGTCTCTCACACACATGCACACAGACACACACACACACACACACACACACACAATTTTAACTTAATCGTCATCTCTCACACCTCTACATGGACAAGCAGAATGGTTCATGGAGGTCAACCTTGGTCCTTTTTGAGAGTTCCTACTGAGACAAGTCTTACACAGTTGCCTCTACCCATTCCCCACCCCCCAAAAAACCCCCAACTTTCCTTCAGTTCTCTTTATCTTCTCTGCCTGGATCTTTCCTCCCCAGGAAGCAGGAGGGGGGTTGACTAAGGTCAGTCCCACGGAGAACCTCAGCCCTCAGCAGCACCCTCAAGACACTTGGTGGCCTGTAGGGTCCCCATACTCTCTTGTGCTGACTACCCCAGGCTGGAGATCCTTCCACAAGTATGATTTCCATCAGTGACATGGGTGTCGTGCGGGCTTCCCCAAACTGCCTCTGGTCGTGTTGACGGATGTATTTCCAATGTGAATTTGTAGAAACTGGAAGCCATGGTGAGAAGTAATGTAACCATCGTCTCAGAATTCCTCCTCCTGGGACTGTCAGCGGTGCCTGGACATCAGCCCCTCCTCTTCAGCCTGTTCCTATCCATGTACCTGGTCGCGGTGGTGGGGAACCTGCTCATCATCCTGGCTATCGGCTCCACCCCCACCCTCCACATGCCCACGTACTTCTTTATAGCCAGTCTATCCTGTGTGGACATCTGCTTCACCTCTGTCACTGTACCAAAGATGCTGCTGAACATCCAGACTCAGAGCCAGTCCATCCCTTAGGTTGGGTGCCTCATTCAGATGTATTTTCTGATTTTATTTCTAGAACTGGACAATGGCCTCTTGGCGATGATGGCCTATGACCGATTCGTAGCCATATGTCACCCTCTTCACTATGCCGCAACCATGAGCCCCGAATTCTGTGTCACCTCCTTGTCTGTGGCTCTGATTGTCACAAACATCTATCCCTTGGTCCACACCCTGCTTATGGATACACTGTCATTCTGTGCAAGTGTCAGAATTCAACACATTTTCTGTGAACTCTATGCATTGCTAAAGCTCTCCTGCTCAGATATCCATGTCAATGAGTTGGTTGTTTATACCCTGGGGAGCCTTCTTTTTGTGACCCCCTTCCTCCTGATTTCTCTTTCCTACATGCGCATTTTCTCAGCCATCCTAAGACTGCATTCTTCTCAGAGCAAGATGAAAGCTTTTTCCACTTGTAGTTCTCACCTTGCGGTGGTGTCCTTGTTCTATGGGACCCTGCTTGGGATTTATCTGTGGCCTTCCTCGTCTTACACAGTTGAGGATTCCGTGGCCGCCGTCCTATATGCAGTGGTGGCTCCCATGCTCAACCCCTTCATATACAGCCTAAGGAATGAGGACATGAAGGGGGCCCTGAGGGGCCTCTTCAGTTGAAGCAATGTCTGGTTTTGGTGACACCAACTTCTGCTTCTGAGCCAGGATGCCTTGTCTTTTCCTCCCCTTCACTGGGAGGGGACTGTCCCTCTCTCAAGACCCATCTCCCAAGCGTCTGGCTGTGTCCCACATTTCTGCTGTCTTCCACCTTCATCTGCTCAGTGAACCAGCACTCCCAGATTGACTTTGGTGTTCCTGGCCCTGGGGATGTAATTCCCGGGCATTCTGTATGTCCCACGTCCCTCGCCACCCGTCTGGAGCCCTGCCTGTCCCTTGAATTTGTATATGTACCGACTTAGGCCCTGTGTGGTCCCCAGAGGTAGGCAAATGGAGGCTCAGAGAAGGGTTCCCCTTCTGCAGCCCCCAGGGGTAGGAACTGTTTGGATGGAGCCCAAGAGGTTCCTTTCACTTCTCAAGAACAACAGGCACAATGAGGTGCTCCTGTCCCTGGGCAGCAATAGACGCATGGGCTCTGACCTCATGGCCCAACCACTAGACTTGTGAGCCAAGTGGAGGAAAGTACAGGTGCCCCTTCTGTACTCCTGGGCTGAACATGGCGGTCTTCCCCATGTCCAAGCCACGCCCTGGACTTGTTGACTTTGCAAAGGACAGTCCTAGATGAAATGACATTCACGCCCCTCTAAACACGTGCATATGATAATGATAACTGTGTGGCCGAGTGTCTTTCCAGGGATGGACAGGATGAGGGTCCATCTCATGTGTTCTACACCTTGGCCTTGACAGCCTCCTTTTGAGACATGGGGTCTGTGTCCCTCCCTTCCCCTGCCCCCTTGAATGTGAGCAGGTCTGGTACTGCTTCCACTGCTGGAGGACAGCGGGGTCGATGCTGCTTGACATGATAGTAGTGTGAAGCTTCTCGACTGTTCCCTGGAACACGGGCTCTGGGAGCACTGAGCTGCCTGAAAGCAGTTGGGTTGCCCTGGGGCTGCCGCCACGGTGGAGAGGACTTGAGGGCATCTCTGGTGCACAGGGCCTGCCTTGGAGTCTCCCGCACACAGACGGAAGACCTGTGAGGGAAGGACCCTCGGATGATTTGGCTTCCACCTGCTTCAGATGTCTCGGCTGATCCTGCAGATGTCCCAGAGCAGAGGCCACGAGTGCCTGCTGGGCCCTCTGGGAGTTGCTGGCCCAGTGCATCTCTGGGCACAATGAAATGGGTGTCTGATTAGGATCAGTTGATTTAACAAAAAGCAGATACAATCACGCAGGAGAGAAGGGACGGAAACTAAATGTTGAAATTGCAAAACTACCTTGAATGCAGATGAAACGGGCAGTTCTGTAGAAATAGATCAATTTCCCAGGTTGACACCAGGGGATCTAGGACAAGGCCATTCCCTGTAGCCAATATTGTAAGACAGTCTGCATCTCACAACGCCATCACGACTCCTTTCCTTGCCTGCTGGTGTCTAGGCATGTGGTATCCGAAGGGAGCAGATGGCCGTCGGCACTTCACGCTCAGTGAGACGCTTCCTGTGCACCATGTTGGAAGTGTGCCCCTCTGTGAACCAGAGCTCCTTGACCTGCAGAGCCTAAATTTCCAGGTTCCTGGCCAAAAAGCCAGGCCGTTTACCCCTGCTCCTGAGTTACGGTGTATTCTAAGTTCCATACGCGGTATATGTGCAGGTGCAACACCTAAAACTCTGTCCGTCAGGAGGATGGTTTCCTGTCACAGCTGGGTTTGACAGCCATCCCTGAGGGGACTGTAGTGCATCAAAAGTCATTTTTTGGCTTGTCCCCACCCCCCCGCCCCGTACCGTTTTACTAGGAAACAAGCTTGTCTTTTGGTTACCTCTGCCAGCTCACAAAAGCTTTCCCTCCCTTGCTAAAGTCTTCCCTGTCTCATCTGCCTTCACCGGGCACCATGATAATTTCCCTCCATCACGACTCCTCTGTGAGGCCTTCACAAACTCTTCATAAGGCACTAATACCCCTCGCTTCCCTTTGCTGAGACCTTCTGTCACTCACTTCCTCTCACAAAGGTGTTGCCCTCTGACACTAATGGCTGCCTTGCCTCTATATCCCCAACAGATCCTCCTGTCACAGGAGGAGAGATGTCCCCAAAGAAGGGTCTGAGGAGTTCCCGGAGAGAAGGGTAGACTTGACGCAGGACCAGTGGGGTTCTTGGCATACCTGACGGAAAAGAATTTCAGCCTGTGGCCGACAAAGGCATAGACAGAGGCTTATTTAGAAAAGTAGGTACATGTTCAGGGGAGGATGGGGGCAATCTCAAGAGAGAGATGCCTTGGGGGTAAAGCAAGGAATATTTGGATGCGGACCATCCCCAGAGGGAAAGTGAGCGGCCTGTTGGTGTGGTGTGTTAACATTTAGAGGACGACAGTTTGTAGGGGCTGGGCTAGAGGTGGTGGTGCCGGGCTAGAGTTCTGCAGTTCCCAACTAGTTTTCCCTACCCTTTGTGTTCCTCAGGAGTTGCAACTGTTCACCAGTGCTTTTTGCCTTTCAGTGGATCATGGGTGTTTCCTGCGTTTTCATGGTTCTTGGGTGACTTCCTCTGAGACTCAACAACTCTCCCTTTCTCCCCAAATTCCTATGTCACTTCCCTGGTCGCAGAGTCCTTCTTTGCCTTCCCTCCCCATCTCTTAGGCTTCCTCCTGAGCTTCCTTCAAACATGTCTTCCCTGAACCACCTCCCCTGACAAAAGCCTTCCCTGTCACTGCTCTCCTCACAAAAGATTTCCCTCCTCCATTCCAGCCACAAAGCAGTGATATCGCTTCCCTCCCCTCAAAGTGTCCTTCCACCCCTCACGTCACCTCACTAAATCCTTCATTCCGCCAACTGCCCTCAGAAAGGCCTTCTCTCAGACCGTACTGCCTCTAGCAAAGCACTAATGTCCCTCCCCTCCTCTTGAAAACTACTGACTTCCCTCACCTTCAAGACCTTCCCTCCCCCATCTCTTCTCACCATCTCTTCCCTCTTGGCTCCTGAAGTTATCGCACCCCATTCACTGCTCAGAGAATTCTCTGCTCCTTCCCTTTCCTTCACGAGTGCCGAGCTTATCAAGGGCTTCCACCCACACCTTGCCTCAGAACATAATGACCTGGCTCTCCCCTGTCATCAAGACCCTCCCTCCCTTACCTGCCTTCACAAAGTCCTTCTCTTCCTCAACTCCACTTTCAAAGACCTTTGGTCCCGCACCTTTGCAAACTTTGAAACAAACAGGCTTCTCCCAGCTTCCTTCAGAGCCTGTTCTGAATAAAACCAATTTTCCTCCCAATTTAACGCCAGATAATTCTGGAGCAGCGAGCGAGCGTGTGGAGCCTAGCCTTTTCCCTCCCGGGAGGTATTGTTACCAAAAGCTGGCACCTTGTCCCCTACGCCAACCCGATAATGGGGGCACTGTTTTGACAAAAAGGAAAAACAAGTTTGATTGCTTTGCCAGCAACAGAGAAACACAGGGACTCCTCCTTCAGAGACCGTGATTCTGCCCAAGGGTGGGGGGCAGGGAGTTTTTAAAGAGGTGATTCAGAGGAATTCATTCAGTTTCCCTGAGATTAGAAAGCAGACATTAGGGAGGAGAGGATCAGGGAGAAGGTCATGGAGGAGGAGGTCATGGAGGACCAGGTCACGGAGGACCAGGTCATGGAGGACAAGATTGGGAAGAGTTAAAGAAAAATTGTGAGTTGTAGAACAACAAGGGATACAGTCAAAGCATAAAGTGAACCACGGTGACAAGGAAAGGGCTCAGGACTGACACACTCTCCCAACTTGCCGGACCTGTACTTGGAACCACAAGAAAGGTCCTGCAGCTGCCTGGAGATATTAAATCCCAGGGCAGTTGCCCTTTTCCTTCCTGTTGCAACTGTGGCTACTTAAAACTTGCTTCATAGGTGAGGAAAATGAGGTCACTGGAAATGGTCGATGGGCCATTGTTGGTAGTCCCACCAGGGTGCACACCAAGGATTTTATCTGCACCAGTTGAGGTTCTGGACCTTGAGAGGATCATTTTGCAGTCTACATAGGGCTTGAGTGAGCCATTTGGAGCTTAAGCTGTGTGGAGAGCAGGCTATGCCCCGCTCAGGGTGACTCCACAATGTATAGAACAGCCGTTTTCAGGCTGTGTCTAAACCTGAGTTGCTCCATTTTTTAAAGCAGTGGTGTGCCATGAGCTACTCCATTTTGAGTATAAGGCAGAATGAGTCTGGCCCTTGCTTGTACAAGTGAACCACCACCATCTGCCCAGCGCAACCATGAGGCACAAACTGATAAACAACCTATATGTGGCAAGTTACCAAACTGAATCAAGGTGCACCTGGATACGTGGACACCCCAAATCATATCAGGAACACCAGACGTGGTAGCTTATCAACCTTACCAGTCGTAACCCCCTCACCTAAGACCCGCAAAAGGAGGAACACCCCCCACTTCCCACTCCCTGCTGAGACTGAACATGGTGGCACCCCGACCTCATCACTGCTCACGAGGCTTGCCCAGGAAAACCGCCACAGTGACGAACCTTCAATTTCCAGCCCCACGGATTTTCAGTGCAGCATGGCTTCCCGTGCCCATGACAACCACACACGATCCACTCCGGCTGACACCTCGAGCTTCTACTCCAACAAGACTCTGAAAATAACGACCTCCAGGACCCTCTGCTTCAACAGCTCTGTGGAAATGGTTCATAAAAATCCCTAGCTGACCCCTACGGTGCTACCTCTTCTCTCTCTGCAACGCGCAAGGATTCACATTTCCACGGCAGTGTTAGCAGAGATTCCTACTGTGGGGTAAGGCTGGTGCCAGCAGTGGTGTGTCGGAGCCAGCCCCTATCTGCTGGTGACAGGCAGCCCATGGGGACCATCTCTTGTCACCTGTGCCCCCAGTGAGCTCCTATTGATAGCTTGAAGTTGGCCAAGCTGGGAGCGCATGCAGGACGTGGTTTCCGGCAAGCGCCAGAAATCAGGGCTCCTCCCCACCTCACAAGGGCCCATTGCTAGACGTTTACTAACTCAGGAGGGGATCTAGGGCCTCGTTTCTTACGTGCTGTTCAGATGTAGCAGAGTGGCTGTGGGACTCGCAGTTAGAGAGAGAGAGAGGAACCTTCCTGATACAGTACTTGGACGATAGCAGGGGGGGGGGGGGGTGTATTCCCAGAAGCAATGGTAGGGTCAGCAGGTTCCTGATCTCGCTACCACCCTCTTGTGGTAGGGTTCTGGCTCCCCAGGCAGGTCATTCTGTGGTATTTTGGGAGTCATTGTCAGAGTCTTGGCCTACATGCCATGGTTCTGGCTCCTCAAATGATTTCGTCAGCAACTGGATCTCTGTGTTAAAGTCCCTGTGCAAAAGCTGGCCAGTGAGGCTTATGTTACCTGCAGATGCATGCCGACTGATGCACGCAGACGTCCCCATGTAGCTGCCGGATGCCTGCATCTACCCTTGCAGCAGTATGCAGAGCACAGCAGGGAACAGACGGCACATTCTAATCTAACATACGCAGCCGAGAAGCAGTTAATGAAAGGGCCATGTAGAGAGGTGGGAGTAGGAGACTGGTGTGCCGTGGCTTAGCTCCTCTGGGCTGCTGAGGGCTGGTTGTTATAATGCCCCATTTGGGGGGAGGAGGTTGTTAACTGTGGGCATCTCTCAGATGTTAGTTGCATATGCTACATTTTTTTAAAGCTATAAAAATGTCTTCCTACTACACTGTAGTGTCGTTTTTGCTCTGGAGATTGTATGCATCTATTGTATCTGTTACGAAGGTGCAAGGTGCGTGGCATTGACAGACTGATGGAGAAACCCTACCTCCACACTGAAAGGGCTGTAATATGACCATGGTCATTAGTCCTCCCTGAGGGCGATGAACTTGCAATGGCTCGCCACATCTGCATCACCCGGACTGATGTCCTCAGGCTGTCCCTCTGGCCTGGGAGAACTGGCCACCAGCAGCTTCTCCTGTCACGATCCTATCCGTCTTGCCCAGACACTGTCCTCTCAGCCCGAGAGCCAAGGGTGTCTAACAGGTCCTAGGTCCTGTCCCCAGCGTGGCTGCCTGTGCCTGCTCTGTCGTTGCCGCCGCTGAGGAGAGACCCAAGTTCCACCCCAGCCCCTGCTTCCCCCAGTTTTCTGTATGGTCCACAGGCGCTCCAGGCTCTCACTCGAGACTGGGGGTGGGGGCCCGCAGCAGTGTAGGCCTCATGCCCAGGACAGGGGAATTCAGGGCAGGCGGTAATATGAGTGGTTGTCCACGCTGGCCAAAGTAGAGCCTCGCGACCCCTTAAAATGGCGGGAACTGAGACGGGCACAGGCAGCCTCATTAGGGGCCTGCATGCGCGGGTCCTCTAGGAGGGCCTGAGGTGCCTACAGTCAAGGGGCGGGGCCTTGTGAGGGAGCGGGCCGACGGGGCCGCCCAAGGGCCCAGGGGCAGCAGGGCAGGTTTGGTCCAAACCCACCGCACGGCTGGTGCCTCAGCACATGGGGGCCTTCGGGCGCAGGCGCAGTGCGCCTCACGGGGTGCATTGTGGGGGAAGGGGTGGGACTTCGTGTGGGGGAAGGGGTGGGACTTCGTGTGGGCACCTCATTCCTTCAGCACAGCGGGAAGTGGAGGTTGTGTTCGAGGTGTGCTCTGAGGGGGCACGTGGAGCAGCCATGCAGGCCCCAGATGGTGGCGATGGCGGGGGTCGTGATGGGGCAGAGGGCAGTGCCAGTGGGTCCAGTGGCCCTGGGCGCTCTGGAAACCCCGGGATGTGGGAAGGCGGAGGAACAGAGGGTGCTGCTGCCGGGGAAGCGCCCCCGGTCGACGGGGCGTTGCCCGGTTCAGGGCGGGGTGCAGAAGCTTCTGCAGAGGGCTTGGGAAACCAACCGCTGGAATTGTATCCTTCCCAAGGGTCGGGGCAGGGCTGAGGGCCAGGCTGGGAGTGGCCTGGGATGGGCAGAGAGAGGTTTGGGGGTCTGGCGGGGAGGAACATCCTCGGGGCCGAAGGACGAGTGAGGAACCGAGGCGGCTAGAGGAAGCGGACTTAGGGGACCAGCCTGACGGATGGGGGCTATGCTGTGGGCTGGAGTCGGCGGAAGGGGTCGTGGGTGGCCCGCGTCTCCAAGTTGCCTTAACTGGTTCTCCACCAGCGGCCTCACGGTGCCTTTCCTGTCCTTCATGGATGCGGAGATTGCCCGCAGGTACCTGGCCCCGGGCATCGAGGCCCTCGGAGGGGCGGTTCACAGGGAATTCGCCGTGATCGGCAGTGACCTGGTTATGTAAGTTCACAAGGGGCCTGGCTGAGCGGGAGCAGGCGGCAGCAGATGGCTGACCCGTCTCGCCCTGCGGGGGCACTCTGTGAGACGCATGGAGACACCCAAGGGTTGGTCAGAGGAGGGCCGCGGTGCAGGGGGCGCTCTAGGTGAGATACTGAAGGATTAGCTGCATGGCCCGGCGGGGCGGGGCGGGGCGGGGACCAAGGGAGAGGAGTTGGCATCTTGGATGTGATTTTCTTTTCCCCTTACTTTTAGCCGATTGACTGCTGAAAACTCCAGCCTCCTGCAGATATCCGTCGCCTCCTTGCTCAACCAGCTTTCCATGTTGGTGCAGGCCATGCAGCGCTCTGTGCCCCCCTATTTCCTGAAGCTTCAACCAGGAAAAGGAGGTTGAGTTAGTTCTCTTCCAGCCCTAGGGCACTGATTCCTGCGGTGATCACCCGTGTATGGGCGGGGATGCGGGAGCGGTTTGTTTCTCTGGACTGGCGCTAGGGTGCATAAATGTTTGTTAATGCTGGAAATAAAACTGAACTACTGTGCTGTGCTTGAGTGTCTTTTCACCTATTGCTTGTCCGGCTTTTCTCACCCTTGTCCTTGCCTTGGGGGAGCAATTCTGAGATTCAGAGAGTCAAATATCATAAGATAATCGAAGATGCTTTAGAAACGGAAGGTGAAAGTCGATTGGGCATCAACTATACCGTCAGGAGTTGGAAATATATCTGTACTTACTCTCTTTTGGGGATTGGGGGACTGAGAATAGAACCCAGCGGCGCTCAAACAAGGAGCAACATCCACAGCCCTGTTTTTCTTTTGTTTGGAGACAGGGTCTCGCCAAGTTGCTGACATTGGTCTCCAACTTGCAATCGTCCTGCCTCAGCCTCCCAACTTGCTGGGATTACAGGCTTGTGCCACCGCACCTGGCATATTTGTACTTTAAAGTCGTAGTTATACACGAAACGGATACCAGCCACAGAAACATAAACTCTTTTGCTTGCAAGTTTAACATTAGTGTTTTTTCCATGTAATCTCCCAAGTTTTTAAAAACTCTTCCAAACCATGTTAATGCCAAAAAAAAAAAATACACAGCAATGTGATCATTGAGCATTTAAATTGCACTTGATCTCCTCACCTCATCTTTTTTTTTTTTTTTTTTTTTAAAGAGAGAGAGAGAATTTTTCAATATTTATTTTTTAGTTTTCGGGGGACACAACATCTTGATTTTATTTTTATGTGGTGCTGAGGATGGAACCCAGCTCCCCGCGCATGCCAGGCGAGTACGCTACCGCTGGAGCCACATCCCCAGCCCTCTTCACCTCATCTTGAATGAGGATTGCTAGGGATTCCTGTACACATGCCCCTGAGTGAATGGTGGATTGTATAACAAGGAATACATGACAATGCATTACTTTCATTTACTTTTCTACTTATTTCAGGTTCTGGAATATGTTCATACAAAATTGTTCTGACCTCCAGGAATTGTGCCCTTCCACCAGAATGGTGGCTTCCTCACATCTCTTGTCACTGCTGGATCTAGTTCTTGCTAGGATTTTTTTTTTTTTTTTAATTACTTAGTTTGCACCACAAGAGCAAGCAGACTAGAAACACCAGAACAAAAATTTAATGCCTTACTATGCCTGTTTCAGATCAGCAAAGAAAAAAAGTGTCAGGGCAATGAGTTGAGTGTTTTCAGGGTGAGAGGGCTGTAGCATTGGGAAAATAGAATTAGAAAGAAAATTGTCTGCCAGCCCAGGCAGAGACCATCCGCACAAAGGTAGAAAATGATTTCATTATTGAATAAGCAGTGCACCAGAATGTGATGCACATTAAAGCCAATCCATTGAGACTGCAAAGGGGCAGAAAGGCATCACCCTCTCATGTAGCCAAGCAGATCTAACTCATTCCATCCTTGCTCGGTGGGGTGGGGGGTGGACAATAACTAGTCATTGGGAAGGATGACTTGCCCGTGCCATCTCTCACACACAGTACACACTAAATTAGCGTGGCATTCAGGGCGACCGTATGTATTAGTTTATTGCTGTTGGGGACTGACTGTGCGTTCTCCCAGATTCATGTGTTGAAGTCCTAACCAATCACCAGTGTGGCTGTATGTGGAAATGGGGCCTCTAGGGGAGTAATTAAGGTTAAACGAGGTCCCAAGTGTGGGGCTCTGATCCAACATGGCCTTCTCAGAAAAGGCGAGGGCTCTGGTGCCCATTTAGGGCACATATGCTGGGGAAAGACCAAGTGAGCACATAGCCAGAAGGTGGCCAACTACAAGCCAGGAGGAGAGCCCTTGCCAGAAACTGAATTTACCATCACCTTCATCATGGACTTCACAACTGTGAGAAAATAAATTTCTGTTGTTTCAGCCCACTGGTCTGTAGAACTTTGTTATGGCTGCCTGAGCAGACTAATATAACTGTCTTTATCCAAGGGAAAAATAAGTAAACTTCTCACATTCTTATGACAGGATCTCGTTTTCACACTTGGAGCAAGGAGCCCACTGAAGTAAGACTTCTAGTATTTCCTCTCCCCCCACCCCACGCTCCCTTTCTCTCACAGGAACTGGGAAGTGGGGGAAATATCATCCCAGCTGTTTACTTTTCATAGAGACCAGACGGTTCCTAGGTCCTTGAACACACTTCCTGGGTCATAAAGCTGGCAAGAGGCTCTTTCTTTTGTACCTTTGAAAAGGGATTTACATCCTTTTCAGAGATGGAGAAAGAACTTACAAGTTCTCCTAAGTCAATGCTTTAACAAAGGGGGAGGAGGGAGGAGTCTCTCCAACAGTGAGAATTAAACCTGTTATTTTATTTTATTTTTGTGGTGCTGGGGATCAAACCCAGGGCCCTGTGCATGCAAAGCAAGCACTGTACCAACTGAGCTGTGTCCCTAGCCCCCCCCCCCCCAAAACCTCTTATATTTAATTTGCATCTGTCCTTATAGTAGCTGTCTCTAAAACATATTGTGTCCTGCAAACACGCCAAGCTCACTAATTAAGTAGCTCTTTTGTAAATGGTCTCAGGTTTCATGCATAGATGATCATGAGTGCAAATGAAGGCAAGGTTTTTTGTTTTTTTCTTTACCTTCCTTTCTAATCTGGATGCCTTTCATTCATTGGTTTCTCTCCTCTCTATGAGTTGCATTTTCCTGCTGCTTTGTATCCCTGGTATCAGACGTCCCGTTCCACCTTCTTCCTGGACCGCTGGGTATTTCTGTATTCCTAGACAGAGCCCTGAGCTGTGTGCTGGGATGCTGTTAGAGTGACTTGGAAAAGGTTTTTTTCCCTCTGGGTCTTGCTTTGAGGACGAAGGACATGAGACCAGGGCAGCTCAGTTGTAGGAGACATATTTCTGCGCTGACAGGGCACGGCCCTCGTGAGTGCCCTGCCTGATGCCTCCCTGACAATGTGACCTTCCCCACCTGGTGGGTGGGGAAAGCTGCTGGTCTCTTTCCTCCCTGAGTGCTGTGCAGTTACTTGCATCCTCTTGAGGGGCAGAGCCTTTCCCAGGCCTCAGGTAGTTTCCTCACGTGCTTGTGCTCCCCTGTGGTCTGCTGAATACTCAAATGGGACACACTGGGGATGTAGGGTTCTCTCCCTCTGCAGTTCCCTTCGCTCTGGTTCTCTGCCCTGGAAAGCTCCACCTGTCTAGACTCTGTGGCTCAGACTTCCATGTCCCGAACTCTGGGTATCTGCTGGGCCCTGGCCATCAACCCTCCTTCTCTCCTTCCATCCCTCTCTCCCTCACCCCACTGCATGCCTTACAGACATTAAGTATTGATGAACGGGTGAGAATGATCTCTTTCACTACACTATCCACTCTGCTTCCCTTCACTCTCTCATTGTGGTTCTAGTAGATTCTATCCATTTCTCAGGGACTTTCCACCCCCAAAGGAGAAAACTGCTTTGTCTCTCCCTTTGGCTTAGTTTCTGTAGTCCTGTAAGGGTTAGCATTTTAAACCATCTCTCTTGTCCTCCATTCTCTGTTGGGCTGGTTCTTTCTAGGTGCACTGAATACACAGGTGATGTCCTGGGACATCCCTTTGCCCTGAGTTGGAATCCCAGTCCTGCTTCACAGGTATCCCTTTACCATCGTACTCCTTTTGTTCCGTTTAGTTGTATTTTTTTTTTTTTTTTGTCAAAAGGTTTATTGAGGCACAACTTACAGACCATAAATTTCACCTCTTTCCAGCGTGCTGTTCTGTGAATTTTAACAGGTACATATGGTTGGTTTCCACCACCACCACAATTGAGATACAGAACGTTTGTCATCACCCTCGATGTTCCCTCATGCCTCTTTGTAGTCAAGCCGTCTCCTGGTTCCTGGCCTGGGGAGCTCCAAGAACCAGGCAAAGCAGATGACTGCCCTCTTGCTGTCCCTTCAGGCAGCCAACTATCCAACAGGTCGAAACAGAAACCACAATCCTTTGGGAAGAAAGTCCACATTCCTGCTGTTGGGACAGCTTACATTGGTCAGGTATGCTGGCTGCATTCCTCACGCCACTGCTGATCTGGGTGTTGGGGATGCTAGGTGGGCAATGAAAGATGTGGCAGGTTTCCCTTAGCAGCCAGCCAGCACCTTCTTTCTTCCATTTTCTTTTTTTTCCTTCCTTTTTGGTGCTGGGGATGGAACCCAGAGCCACGGCACATGCTAGGCAATCCCACTACCTCTGAGCTACATCACCAGAACCACCTTCTTTCCTCTCCAAGTCTTTCCCTGGTGATTATACATCGTTGTCTACATTCCAGCCCTCTGTAAAAGTTGATACTGACAGTTTTTGCCTGCTCATTCCTTGCTTTGGTGGAGAACTTGAGCCCTGGAGTTCTCTACTATTCCATGTTCAGGGATGTCACCCAGAAAATCCTTGCATTGTATTTTAATCAATACACAACAGTTCTACAACCAAACAAAAAGAATGAAGAAGGAAAGAAAGGAACAGAGAAAAGAGGGAAAAGGAAGAAAGGCAGGCAGGCAGGAAGGAAGGACGATCAAGGGTGTGAGAAAGACAACAGCAAGCCATCATCGTGGGCTCTGAGGTAAATAAGGTCCAGACCACCTTCAGAGGTCTTATTGTATGACTGTGGACAATTAGTAAACCAATTTAATTTTGCTGCCCCATGAAGAGTGCCAAAATGACTGAGTTGTTCTCAGAAACTGCAGTAATGTTAGAGACTGCATGTTTTATGTTTCATCACTAGAGTCATTAACAGAGATGTGTTATTCTTACATCGGTTGGATACAAATGATTGTCCTACTTGAACAAATACTTGAAGCTTTTATTTAACACAAATAAAGGTATTTCAAAGCAGCAGAAACTTTGCCTGCACTCCAGTTGTCGTTTATCGTCTTCCCAATTTATTCCCAGTATTTCTTGCAACAATATAAGGAGAATGGCAATTCCTTATTCTGCTATATTCATGATTTTACATTTGTGAAAAAAAAAAAAAAGAAACGATGTCATCAATAAGCGATGCAGCAATGTCTCTTGCCAACGAAAATGCAGATGGCATTGCTGTGCCAGAAAAAAAGAACATGTAGCTGTGCATGGTGGCACATGCCGGTAATCCTTGCAACTCGAGAGGCTGAGGCAGGAGGACAAGTTTGAGGGCAGTATCAGAATGTTAGTGAGACCCTGTCTCAAAATTTTAAAAATTGGTAAAATGGACCGGGGTTGTAGCTCAGTGGTAAATTGCCCTGGGTTCTATCTCCAGCATGTGTATATATATATATATAAAAGTGTATGTTTCCCCTAGTTTCCTGACTCTATAACCCACAGCTGAGGCAATGAACCATCCTCTTGGGATTTTGTTCCCTTCCTGAAAAAGTGGCCCAAGTAGAAAACAAAAGAAAATCGAGTTTCAGAGACTTACAGTCTTAGAGAAATGACCAATGAAAGATCAGCTGGGGAAGATAAATTGTGGTGGTTCTGGGAAAAGCTATAATACTCATTCAATCAAGTACTGAGACAAGCAGCATCTAAAAGGCATGATAGCAATCTAACTTACCTTACGGTGCTGTACTGGGTAAAGACGCTAGATAAAATAGGTGGGACACAAATCTTATTTTGATCAGCGATCATTTTAATACAGTGTAAAGTCGAGTGATAAATCTTCACAGGACAACCGATGTCAACGACAAATTTACCAATACTACTAGCATTTTTTTTTAAAGCATGCAAACCCCCAGGAGAGGTGTATAAAAGACGGTGGTCATCATTACCCCAAGTACACGTATAGTGCAAGTACCCAAGACACGAATAGTGCAACTCTACTTTGTGTACAACCAGAGACATGAAAAAT
>NC_092518.1:134435471-134480471 GCF_047511675.1 Marmota flaviventris
GAGCATGGGACGGCCTAGTCTTCCTCTCAAAAAGGGAGGCCAAGGGGGACTGTAACATGTTGCCATTACTAAACAAATTCTCCAATAAGCTTTGGAGAAAGCAAGAATGAATAGTATTTTGGGTCAGAATTGAAGGACTGCTTGTTTGTTTATTCAGTCAGAGAAAAGGAAAGCGACTTCCAGGAGACAGAGAGACATTTTGAGGTGGGGAGGAGGACAGCTTGACATTGTTTAACTTGGAGGATGTCAGCCGTCTCAGTGCAGGAGTAAGTAGTCGATTCTGGTTGAAATAAACGTTAAAATATCCTTTCAAGCTTACCCTGATGAGAAAATGTATAGACTGTTACTTGTGATAGGGTGGCCTCCCAGAGTTCTCCCTGGGAAAGTGCTGGCTTAGGATAGTTTTTTATGGGTTGCTCTTTCACTCACAACCATTCTCTGAGTCAGATGTTAAATTACATGATCATTCACATTTCAGTGGCCTCAGTGATTGGGGTCTGGTTAACATTCTGCCAACCCAGGAACATGAGTTGGCAAGAATAACGGTGGGAGAGACAGTCACCCTTCCTATCCCACAGAGCCGAGCATTTGCTAGGTAGGGATGGCAGAGATTCCTAAGAATGTGGTGTTCTAAAGCAGCCTATAATGATGATGCTTTCCCCATGGCCAGCCATTATTTTTCTCTTTGTGTAGGGAGAGGCGTGAAGCCAGCACAGAAGCACCAAGCTGGAGAAACAGGGTGTGCTCAAAGGATGGGAAATGATGCTCAGTGAATGATCAAGTTCCACAGGAACTTTGAGATCTGAGAAGTGTTAAGAAAAGAGTCTATGACCAGAGAAAGGAAATTCAGATGTTTGAATTCAAAGACAAAAGAATTTGCGGTGAATGATGGCAGCACTGGCAGAAGCAGGGAAGAGACACAATTCAGGAATTCAAGAAGGTTGGCATATACAAAGTAACCTGTGGTTTGGAAAAACTGTTTTGCCTCGGAAGGATTTTCATGACCAAGTCACACACAGTGATGTTCCATATGTTCTCAAAAGCCTCCCAGAAGGAAGAGTCCTGAGACACACCCTATGGAGTAGCCACAGGAACATCTGAAGCCTCTGTGAGGCCAACTGGGAGTGATAAAACCAAGTTATCTCACACACGTGACTCCCGTTTAGCATCAACATGAAAAACACTTTGAAAACTGATGATTAGACATAAGAGAATGAGGCACCCACAGGGAAGTGTGATTTTTTTCCATGACATTTGCATATTTAACTTAGGAAAGTTTTCAGTACTACATTTTCTCCACCAGGTACAATAGTTTAGGTAAATAATCACATTTCATTTAAATCAGGTACGATACAATACCCCTGTATAAACATAGAGCCATTCTTAGGTTATTAATTGGGGTGTGAATATAACTTCAAGCCACCGTGCCTGTTGCACTCTTCATTTGTGTCTCCTGGCTTCTATTTTTAAAAGAGTTCATTTTCAAGCTTCTCCATGTTATCCAAATGTCTTTTTAAAACCCACAAAGCAGTGTCGCATAGATGCAGTACATAATCAGCCTGGTGCTCATGCTGCTGCATCCGGTCCACCCACAATGGTATGAGATGAGGAAATAATCTGGTTTCCCTTCTGCAGGAGCACTAGAAGATGAATTTATTCCTGCTGCAGCTTCAGCTTCCTGATTTGCTATAGTCATGGCCCCTTTGACATCCAACAGGGAGAAAATAACTTTAGGAATTTTCCTAAAGGACAGCGTGGACAAAAATGCCAGGAGGGAATGGAAACTAGAGTCCCTGTGACCCCGGCCCCAATCCCAGCTCTGCTGCCTTCTTCCTGTGGAACCTCAGACTACTTCGCTAAGGTCTTTATGCTTTGATTTTGTCATCAGTGAAAAGGGAAGCATGACTAAACTTATGTGCCGATGGTAAGGCACATGAGTGTGGAAAGAACTTTAACTAGTGCCCGACTGCCCAATAGTTGTATTTTTTTATTAAAAAAAATTATTTTTTTTTCAAAAAAGTGAATGACAGTAACTGAAGGAAAATATGTTCTTTTGACTTTATTTTTATTTATTTATTTATTTTTGAAATTTTTGATGGTGGTGTTGGGGATTGTGTGTGCTAGGCAAGTGCTCTACCACTGAGAGCTAACATCCCCAGCCCTGGATTTTATTTTATAAAAAGTATTTACACCACATCTACACCACACATGTTAAGATAAAAATTCAGGGCTCGGGCTGTGGCTCAGTGGTAAAGCGACTGCCTAGCATGTGTGAGGCCCTGGGTTCAATCCTCAGCACCACATAAAAATAGATAAAATAAAGGTATTGTGTCCCTCGACAACTAAGAAAATAGATATTTTTTTTAAAAAAGATGAAGATTCATATTGTTCATTTTCAGAAGGATTGGCTTTGCAGCTCAGCGTATTGCACATCTAACCTTATCATCATTACAAGTATGATGCTTTTATTCATCATTGAGTGACCTCACATGTCATGTGCCTGCTTTTGCCAGATATCAGAGCCGAGCGTCACTTCAGAAGGGAATGTGGAGTCACACAGCTCGGGTTTTGAAGTGGGTTTTATTATTTACTATTGACCATGGCCTATTAGTTTATCTAGACCTAAATGCATTATCTATAAAATTAGGGGAGAAATGCTACTCCCCACTGGCTTGTTGTAATGGTTAAATCAGGCAGTATGTGAATGGCTTAGTACTGTGTCATGAACAATGTCCATAGTTTTGGATAACTATTTCCCTTAACTGACGGCTTTCTAAATATTTGTAGTTGAGTATCATTAAAATAGGTGTTTTATGGACACCTTGTTGCTGGGATGATAGATTTAGCTCCCTCTTTTTGAATATATAATGTGCTTTTCAGGTTATCCATAATGAGAGCTGTGTGTGAAGCTCAGTGGCAGAGCACTTGCCTACATTGTGTGAGGACCAGGGTTCCGTGCCCCAGTATCATGCGTGTCTGTGTGTGATAGTACCACATGGATTATCCATGATGAATATTCGCCTTTTCATGGTATGGGGGAATGTTAAACAACAACAACAACAGGAAAAACTAGATCTCTTCCCGGGTACCCCCAGCTTCTCCTTTACAAGTGCTTTGAAGACACTTTGGTGTGTCGTGATGCTAGCACATTTCTAAAGAAAGCCTTGTATTTTGCCACTACAGTTCTTCAGTCCACACGTTTTATTTGGTTGACATGGACTTTGTTCACTTCTCCCCATCATAATCGAACCCATCATTTAAGGTCCAGACCTTCAAGGAAAGCTGTGATTAATTTCCTGGTCAGAATCCTTCTCTCTACCCTACGTTTCCAAAAGATTGCTTTTGAATTTGTTTTAACATGTACCATACTGTGGTTTTTAAGTTTTAGTAATTGTGGGCACATTTTTGTATATTTTTGTCTCTTCTTAAATGACATGCACTTGTTTATCTCTTATCTACTCCCTCTTCTTGCATAGTCCTCCCCACAGTGGATTCTATAAAGTAGGTGGTCATTAAATGTCTATTGGTCAGTAGAAATTTTCTCTTTACATAGAAAAAATTTGATATCCTTGTAAAAACATGGTGCCAGAGCCAGAATTCATATGGTGTGACTTTAGAAACTACAATAACTTTACCATACATTTTGCACACTTGTGTTTTTGGAAAAGGTGGAGGAAAATGTGATGGGAGATAGTACATTATGGGAATTTGTGTGAGTTGATTCCCACAATAAATCCCCTAATAAATATCCTAAATAGGATAAATGTAGATTCATTCTATTGGTTCTCTTTCTCTGCAGTACCTGAGTGTAGAATTTCAGTTGATCACAAAGAACCAGCTTTGGTTTCACTGAGTCTCTTTATTGTTTTCTATTAATCAATTTCTAGCAGTACACTTAATGGTGAAAATATGAACATTCCCCCCCCCACCACCACCACACACCAGGAACAAGATAACAATGTCCACTCTCCCCACTTCTATTCAACAGACAACTGCTGCAGGTTCTAGCCAGGGCAACTAAGTAAGAAAACAAAATATGGAGCATCCACATTGGAAAGGATAAAGCAAAACCATCTCATTACAAATAGCATACTATTGTACATAGAGCATCGTAAGGAAACCACACACACACACACACACACACACACTCGCGCACAAAACAACAAACAACTATTAGAAGTAATATAAAGTTCAGCAAGCTTGTAGGATAAATTGTATTTCCATACATCAGCAATGAAAACTCTAAAAGTGAAATTAAGAAAACAGTTACATTTACAAGAACATCAAAAAAGCTGGGTGCAGTGAAGCATGCCTGCAATCCCAGCAACCTGGGAGCTGAGGCAGGATCACAAGTTGGAAGCCAGCCTCGACAACTTAGCGAGATCTTACCCTGCTGCAAGGTTTAAAAACAAACAAATTAAAGATCTAGGGATGTAGTTCAGTGATAAAGCACCCCTGGGTTCAATTCCCTATACCAACAAAACAAAGCAAAAACAAACAGACAAAAAAATAAAAGAGATACTCCTTCTGGAATTCATTTTGAGAGACTGACTTCAAGAGACACTGCAGATATTAATGTCAACAAGGAGAATTTTGAGAACTATGTCTCTTTTTCTTTTATTTCTATTTACTTATAGATTGATTTATTATTTATTTTGGTACCAGGGATTGAACCCAGAGGTGCTTACCCACTGGGCCACATCCCCAGCCCTTTTTATATTTTATTTTGAGACAGGGTCTCATGAAGTTGACGAGGCTGGCTTTGAACGTGGATCCTCCTGCCTCAGCCATTGGGTCACTGGGGTTACAGGTGGGTGCCACTGCACCTGGTTCCTTTTCTTTTTGGTTCAATCGACACATGATATTTGTTTATATTTATGGGGCACAGTGTAATAATGCGATGCATGTATATAATGTGTAGTGAGCAAATCAGGGTAGGCAGCACTTCCATCTCCTCAAATATGTATTTGTATGTGCTGGGAACTTTCAGATTCTTCCCTCCTGATTACTTGAAATATGATATAGTCTATAATTGTCGACTGTACTTACCCTACTGTGCTATCGAACACCAGAGCTAGGTCCTCCTGTCTAACTGTATTTCAGTACCCACTATCATTTTAAAATTAAGATCCACACTCAGCCCTTTGCCATAATCTGACCCAAATGCCTCCTCTTCTCACTGGCACAAAGTTCCTTATGACCTTGGGTCACTTGTAGGCAGCTTCCCCCAGGATTTAAGATAGCCCTTGTCTGCTGCCTTGCCCTGCATCCCAGCTTGGTTTTATTTTTTTTTTCTCTCTCTGTTCAATCCTGCTCTCTTAATATACTGTTATTAACTAATGCCATTCAGTGGGGATGGAGGGTCGATAGCACCCTCAACAGATGGTACAGAGACAACTGGTTATCCTCATGCAGAAGAACAACATCGGACCCATACATCACACCACGCACCACCATGCATAAAAATTAACTCAAAATGGAGCAATGACTCAAATGTTAGTACTAAGACCATACTCCTTCGTGGCCTTGGAGTCGGTAATTGATTCTTAGATATGACATCAAATGCATAAGCTGTTGAGAGCCACAGCCGAGTTGGGATGGCGCCTGGCGTTTTGCCAGGGGCAGTGGTTGAGAGGTGGCGCCAGCGAGCCATTAGGATGGTTGAGTTCCGGTTGAGCTCTCGCGGAGTTCCTAGAGGGTCGTGTGGGTGGCGTTCGCGTGGGTTCGAAAATAAAGTTCGTTCCTGCTTGAATCTACAAGTGGCTCGTGACCTCCCGGTTATTTGTGCCCAGCCAGACTGCGGCATTTGTTGGCCCGTACGGGGAACACCTGAGGTTAAGTGATAAGGTAAACTGCTCGCCCCTGAGGGCAGGGCGAGAGGATGGGTGACTATTTTAAGAGAGTGTATTATTCTTTTGATTTGTTATGTTTCTGCTTCAAGATGCCTGCCCCTAGAAATAAATAGGATGCTAGAAAAGTTGTTCGGCTCTGAGGAAGAGATACAGATAGACCACGGATGCACATGTCAAGAAAATAGAAAAACTGATACAACGAATTTTTGTTCCGTTCTGTTTCGGTTTTGTTTTGTGTTATCTTGTTGGGTTGCGTTATTTTTGTAGCAGAAATATGGAACTAAAAATTAGTAAAAACCAAACCGAAAGGGTGTTAAGTAAATTGCTAGAGGAAGGAGGCACCCCAGTAAAACCAAGAACAGTTAGGGCATACGTTGATACGATACAAAAGTGTAGCCCATGGTTTCTTAAGGAGGGGTTGTTAAATATATCACAATGGAACCATCATGGTGAAGATTTTAAAAACAAAATAAAGCCCAGGAACTCTGCCAGTTGGCACATTACCATTATGGATGTTGGTACAATCTTGTTTGCTTAGTCAAGGAGAAGACATTTTAGATCAAGTAAAAGAGGAAGTCTCTCGAGTTAGTCAGACAGGGGA
Source organism: Marmota flaviventris (assembly GCF_047511675.1). NCBI lineage: Eukaryota > Metazoa > Chordata > Mammalia > Rodentia > Sciuridae > Marmota > Marmota flaviventris. The sequence goes on from NC_092518.1 coordinate 134,441,925, forward strand.
AGAAAGTTTAGAGAAGGAAAGGCTATCAGGGGACAAGTTACAACAGGAGGTTGCTACTAACACCTTTCTATCACCAGAGGGCATGGGTGTCCAACCAGCAGCTCCACCTATGGAGACAACATATGCTGAGTGGCCCTCAACCCCCGTAGTTGATAGATGGGATCCTGAGACAGGACCTCAAAGATTAGCATGCCCTGTATTTGAGGAGGCAGGAGGGCAGCAAGTTTACCATGTTGTAGATTTCAAAACAGTGAAGCAGCTGAAAGAGGCCATAACAACCTATGGTCCTCAAGCACCCTTCACTGTAAGTATGGTCGAATCCATTACCAACTTGAACATGACGCCAGCAGATTGGGCTAGTATGTGCAAAGCTGTGCTAAATGGAGGACAATACCTGTTATGGAAGGTTGCCAATCAGGAATTTTGCACGGAGATGGCTAGGCGAAATGCAGTAGCCGGTTATCCACAGAGAAATCTAGATATGTTGCTAGGAGAGGGACGTTATGAGGGTCAGCTGCAACAAGTTAGATATGATCCTGCCATATACTCACAAATCGCTTCAGCTGCGGTTAAGGCATGGGAAACTTTACAGGGGCATGGAGATTTACAAGGTCAATTATCTAAGGTAATACAAGGAGCTAATGAACCTTACGCTGAATTTGTAGATAGGCTTATACAAACAGCTACCAGAATCTTTGGGGATGTAGAACAAGCGATGCCATTAATAAAACAACTAGCCTACGAACAGGCAAATAGATGGTGCAGGGAGGCCATTAGACCATGGAAACATGGAGATTTAAACATATATATTAAATTATGCAGAGACATTAATGAACAAGGGCAAGTCTTGGCAGCTGCAGTACAACAGGCTTTAGGTGCCAGGACAAAAACATGCTACAATTGTGAACAAACAGGACATTTTAAAAGGAGTTGCCCCATAGGAGGAGGGTTTAACAAAACTGGATATGATCAAAGGGATAGAGTGCCGGGTATTTGCCCACAATGCCATAGAGGGAGACATTGGGCTAATGAATGCCGTTCTCAAACCACTATAGAGGGTACTCCGTTATCAAAAAACGGACAAGGACCAGGTGTTTACCCACGATATCATGGAGAAAAACATTGCCAAAAAACGGATAGGGGGGCCCCATGCTCCAGGGTCCACGACCACAAATATATGGGGCACTGGAGGAACCCAGCAACACCATCAGGGTAGTGCCCAGGACACATTATCCATTCGGTCTCTCGTCAGACAAACCAGAGGGAGCGCAGGGTTGGACATCTGCGCCTCCGCCAGAGCAGTACTAACTCCAGAGATGGGAGTTCAAATCATTCCCACAGGGATAAAAGGACCTCTTCCCCAAGGAACAGTAGGCTTATTATTGGGACGCAGTTCTTCTACTCTAAAAGGACTTATGATAAGTCCTGGGGTAATTGATCCCAATTATGAAGGTGAAATAAAAATTATAGCCAGTTCTCCAAAGGGTATATCAGTAATTTCACCAGGAGATAGAATAGCACAGTTACTAATAATACCCAGCCTACATGATAAATTTTCCAGTCATACTGTAGAAAGAGGTTCCAGGGGATTAGGTTCCACAGGTGTAGATTGGGCTATGCTTTCTTTAAATTTAGATTCTCGCCCCATGCTAAAACTAAATATTCAAGGACATGAATTTAATGGGCTAATGCATACAGGTGCAGACCTTAGCATCATCTCTCATCAAGAATGGCCGAAACATTGGCCATTACAGCAAGCCACTCAAACACTTCGAGGCCTAGGAGTGGCAACTAATCCCCATAGAAATGCAATGGTATTAGATTGGAAGTATCCTGAAGGATGTGAAGGAATTATACAGCCATATGTATTGGATCATCTTCCTATAAATTTATGGGGACGAGATGTCCTAGATCAATTAGGACTAACATTAACAAATAACATCAATTCAAATGTTCCCACTATTACGGCTAGACAAGGTTTTAGGAAAGGAAAAGGATTAGGAGAAAAAGGAAAAAGTATAGTGGCACCAATACAAATAGATCAAGAAATACATAGACATGGATTGGGTTTTCAGGAGGGGTCACTGAGACGATAAAAATTACTTGGAAATCAGAAAGACCAGTATGGATTCCTTGGTGGCCCCTGACTAAAGAAAAGATACAAGCAGCCCATGATCTGGTCAAACAACAATTAGCGGAGGGACATATACAACCTTCTGTATCTCTCTATAATACTCCCATTTTTGTCATCAAAAAGAAATCTGGTAAATGGAGATTATTGCAAGATTTAAGAGCCATTAATAATGAGATGGTTATTATGGGACCTGCTCAATCGGGGATTCCTCAATTGTCTGCTTTGCCAAAAACCTGGTACATTTTAGTTATAGATATTAAAGATTGTTTTTTTTTTCAATTCCAATTCATCCTGAGGATAGTCCACGTTTTGCATTTACTATCCCTGCACTGAATCATGAAGGTCCTGATCAGAGATATGAATGGAAAGTACTCCCGCAAGGGATGGCTAACAGCCCAACTATGTGTCAAATTTATGTTGACAAAGCAGTCCAGCCACTTAGAAATCAAAATCCTGAACTACAGATATTTCACTATATGGATGATGTATTATTAGCACACAAAGATAAAAACACATTGCTAGAATGTTATGCCACACTTACAAATTTATTAAAAAATTATAATCTAAAGATAGCAATAGATAAAGTACAATTAAATTTTCCAATTAATTATTTAGGAGTTCTATTATCCTCGACCATGGTCCGTCCACCAAAAATTCAAATACGAGTAGATCAACTCAAATCACTTAACGACTTTCAAAAGTTATTAGGAGACATAAATTGGATAAGGCCTTATCTAGGCATGCCAACAGGAGAGTTGGGACCTTTATTTGATATCCTAAAAGGTCCATCAGATCCAAATTCACCCCGCATGTTAATGCCTGAAGCAAGAAAGACATTAAAAATCATTGAAACATATATGGAGAATATGCATTTGGATAGAATTGATATAAGTTTGCCTTTATTATATATTGTACTACCAACAAAAAAATATTCCTACAGGAGTATTTTGGCAAGAAGGTCCATTATTATGGATACATTTATCTTATTCTCCTAACACTATTCTTACTAGGTATCCTGAGGCTGTAGGACAATTAATACTCAAAGAAATAAAAGCAGCAAAGGGAGCGTTTGGAATTTCTCCCAATAAAATTATTACTCCATATACTATGGACCAAGTTGATGTGTTAGCTAATGAGTTAAATAATTGGGCAATAATCACGTGCAAATATAATGTTTCATTTGATAACCACTTACCATCTAATCCTTTGTTGTCTTTTTGGTCTAAGCATCCTGTAGTTTTTCCAAAACTGACAAGAAAAACACCTATCATGAATGCTCCAAATATATTCACTGATGGGTCAAATAATCGTACAGCAGCAATAGTTATACCTGATCAAACTTTTACATTTTTAGTACCCAAACAATCAGCTCAAAAGGTAGAGCTTAATGCAGTATTACAAGCCTTTGTGATGTTTAAAGATTCTGTATTTAATTTATTTTCCGATAGTCAGTATATAGTTAATGCTATAGTATCCCTTGAAGATGCTGGTAGGATTTCCCCTTCCTCTACTGTTTTCTCTTTGTTTTCCACTATACAAAGTCTAATCTGGGACAGAAAAGATCCATTCTTTATAAGACATATACAGGATTGCCTGGAGCCCTTAGTTTGGGCAATGATTTAGCAGATAAAACTACACATGACATACATATTTTCTCTACACTAGAAGAAGCTACAAATTTTCATAAATCCTTCCATGTCAATGCAAATACTTTAAAAAAAGCATTTTAAAATAACTAAGGAACAAGCTAGACAAATAATAAAACAATGTCAAAATTGTGTGACCTTTTTACCACAAGTTAATCTTAGAGTCAATCCTAGAGGACTGATACCTAACCATATTTGGCAGATGGATGTCACACACTTGCCAGAATTTGGAAAATTAAAATATTTGCATGTTACAATTGATACTTCTTCCAGATTTTTGATGGGCTCCCTTCATGCTGGAGAAAAAACTAGAGATATTATAGCTCATTGCTTACAAAATTTTGCCACTGTGGGCGTTCCAAAACTTAAAAACAGATAATGGCCCTGGCTATACTTCTACCTCTTTTAAACAATTTTGCTCATCCTTTGGCATTACTCATATAACAGGAATCCCATACAATCCACAGGGACAAGGCATAGTTAAAAGAGCTCATCAAACTATTAAGATGTACTTATTAAAGCAAAAAGAGGTAATTGGGAAGGGGTATATATCCCCCAAAGATAAACTTAAAATAACCCTTTTTACTCTAAACTTTTTAAATTTGGATTCATCAGGGCTTAGTGCTGCGGAAAGGCACATGTGTCCAAAAAATGTGCATAAGCCCAAGGTACTTTGGAAGGATATTCTAACAGGACAATGGAAAGGTCCTGACCCAGTGATTGTCTGGAGTCGGGGGTCTGTTTGTGTGTTTCCACAGGGAGAACAGCAGCTGATTTGGATTCCAGAGAGATTAACTAAAGTGATTTCTACAGACCAAAAAGAAGATGATTTGGCTCAAATCCATAACAGCTGATATCCAGAACTCCAGTTTGGCTATCCTTACATCTGCGACAGTGGTTCTCCCACACCTGGAGGCTAATGAATAATGAACACCATTAAGGCCTATTTCAAATGTAAGAAACCTTGGGGCTTGCTTGCGGGAATACCTTCAGACCCATATGCAAGTTACAGGAAAAAGGATGGGATATCAAAAGAAGAGTCAAACCCAGGTGGAAACCAGGATGTTTTTTTCAATATCTATTTTATTATTGCCCTTTCTCACAGTGCTGCAAGGGGTTGGATGTCAAGGCAGGATGTCAAGGCAGGCTTGCTGTTGTCTTTCTCACACCCTTGATCGTCCTTCCTTCCTGCCTGCCTTTCTTCCTTTTCCCTGTTCCTTTCTTTCCTTCTTCATTTTTTGTTTGGTTGTAGAACTGTTGTGTATTGATTAAAATACAATGCAAGGATTTTCTGGGTGACATCCCTGAACATGGAATAGTAGAGAACTCCAGGGCTCAAGTTCTCCACCAAAGCAAGGAATGAGCAGGCAAAAACTGTCAGTATCAGCTTTTACAGAGGGCTGGAATGTAGACAACGATGTATAATCACCAGGGAAAGACTTGGAGAGGAAAGAAGGTGGTTCTGGTGATGTAGCTCAGAGGTAGTGGGATTGCCTAGCATGTGCCGTGGCTCTGGGTTCCATCCCCAGCACCAAAAAGGAAGGAAAAGAAAAGAAAAGAAAAGAAAATGGAAGAAAGAAGGTGCTGGCTGGCAGCTAAGGGAAACCTGCCACATCTTTCATTGCCCACCTAGCATCCCCAACACCCAGATCAGCAGTGGCGTGAGGAATGCAGCCAGCATACCTGACCAATGTAAGCTGTCCCAACAGCAGGAATGTGGACTTTCTTCCCAAAGGATTGTGGTTTCTGTTTCGACCTGTTGGATAGTTGGCTGCCTGAAGGGACAGCAAGAGGGCAGTCATCTGCTTTGCCTGGTTCTTGGAGCTCCCCAGGCCAGGAACCAGGAGACGGCTTGACTACAAAGAGGCATGAGGGAACATCGAGGGTGATGACAAACGTTCTGTATCTCAATTGTGGTGGTGGTGGAAACCAACCATATGTACCTGTTGAAATTCACAGAACAGCACGCTGGAAAGAGGTGAAATTTATGGTCTGTAAGTTGTGCCTCAATAAACCTTTTGACAAAAAAAAAAAAAAAATACAACTAAACGGAACAAAAGGAGTACGGTGGTAAAGGGATACCTGTGAAGCAGGACTGGGATTCCAACTCAGGGCAAAGGGATGTCCCAGGACATCACCTGTGTATTCAGTGCACCTAGAAAGAACCAGCCCAACAGAGAATGGAGGACAAGAGAGATGGTTTAAAATGCTAACCCTTACAGGACTACAGAAACTAAGCCAAAGGGAGAGACAAAGCAGTTTTCTCCTTTGGGGGTGGAAAGTCCCTGAGAAATGGATAGAATCTACTAGAACCACAATGAGAGAGTGAAGGGAAGCAGAGTGGATAGTGTAGTGAAAGAGATCATTCTCACCCGTTCATCAATACTTAATGTCTGTAAGGCATGCAGTGGGGTGAGGGAGAGAGGGATGGAAGGAGAGAAGGAGGGTTGATGGCCAGGGCCCAGCAGATACCCAGAGTTCGGGACATGGAAGTCTGAGCCACAGAGTCTAGACAGGTGGAGCTTTCCAGGGCAGAGAACCAGAGCGAAGGGAACTGCAGAGGGAGAGAACCCTACATCCCCAGTGTGTCCCATTTGAGTATTCAGCAGACCACAGGGGAGCACAAGCACGTGAGGAAACTACCTGAGGCCTGGGAAAGGCTCTGCCCCTCAAGAGGATGCAAGTAACTGCACAGCACTCAGGGAGGAAAGAGACCAGCAGCTTTCCCCACCCACCAGGTGGGGAAGGTCACATTGTCAGGGAGGCATCAGGCAGGGCACTCACGAGGGCCGTGCCCTGTCAGCGCAGAAATATGTCTCCTACAACTGAGCTGCCCTGGTCTCATGTCCTTCGTCCTCAAAGCAAGACCCAGAGGGAAAAAAACCTTTTCCAAGTCACTCTAACAGCATCCCAGCACACAGCTCAGGGCTCTGTCTAGGAATACAGAAATACCCAGCGGTCCAGGAAGAAGGTGGAACGGGACGTCTGATACCAGGGATACAAAGCAGCAGGAAAATGCAACTCATAGAGAGGAGAGAAACCAATGAATGAAAGGCATCCAGATTAGAAAGGAAGGTAAAGAAAAAAACAAAAAACCTTGCCTTCATTTGCACTCATGATCATCTATGCATGAAACCTGAGACCATTTACAAAAGAGCTACTTAATTAGTGAGCTTGGCGTGTTTGCAGGACACAATATGTTTTAGAGACAGCTACTATAAGGACAGATGCAAATTAAATATAAGAGGTTTTGGGGGGGGGGGGGCTAGGGACACAGCTCAGTTGGTACAGTGCTTGCTTTGCATGCACAGGGCCCTGGGTTTGATCCCCAGCACCACAAAAATAAAATAAAATAACAGGTTTAATTCTCACTGTTGGAGAGACTCCTCCCTCCTCCCCCTTTGTTAAAGCATTGACTTAGGAGAACTTGTAAGTTCTTTCTCCATCTCTGAAAAGGATGTAAATCCCTTTTCAAAGGTACAAAAGAAAGAGCCTCTTGCCAGCTTTATGACCCAGGAAGTGTGTTCAAGGACCTAGGAACCGTCTGGTCTCTATGAAAAGTAAACAGCTGGGATGATATTTCCCCCACTTCCCAGTTCCTGTGAGAGAAAGGGAGCGTGGGGTGGGGGGAGAGGAAATACTAGAAGTCTTACTTCAGTGGGCTCCTTGCTCCAAGTGTGAAAACGAGATCCTGTCATAAGAATGTGAGAAGTTTACTTATTTTTCCCTTGGATAAAGACAGTTATATTAGTCTGCTCAGGCAGCCATAACAAAGTTCTACAGACCAGTGGGCTGAAACAACAGAAATTTATTTTCTCACAGTTGTGAAGTCCATGATGAAGGTGATGGTAAATTCAGTTTCTGGCAAGGGCTCTCCTCCTGGCTTGTAGTTGGCCACCTTCTGGCTATGTGCTCACTTGGTCTTTCCCCAGCATATGTGCCCTAAATGGGCACCAGAGCCCTCGCCTTTTCTGAGAAGGCCATGTTGGATCAGAGCCCCACACTTGGGACCTCGTTTAACCTTAATTACTCCCCTAGAGGCCCCATTTCCACATACAGCCACACTGGTGATTGGTTAGGACTTCAACACATGAATCTGGGAGAACGCACAGTCAGTCCCCAACAGCAATAAACTAATACATACGGTCGCCCTGAATGCCACGCTAATTTAGTGTGTACTGTGTGTGAGAGATGGCACGGGCAAGTCATCCTTCCCAATGACTAGTTATTGTCCACCCCCCACCCCACCGAGCAAGGATGGAATGAGTTAGATCTGCTTGGCTACATGAGAGGGTGATGCCTTTCTGCCCCTTTGCAGTCTCAATGGATTGGCTTTAATGTGCATCACATTCTGGTGCACTGCTTATTCAATAATGAAATCATTTTCTACCTTTGTGCGGATGGTCTCTGCCTGGGCTGGCAGACAATTTTCTTTCTAATTCTATTTTCCCAATGCTACAGCCCTCTCACCCTGAAAACACTCAACTCATTGCCCTGACACTTTTTTTCTTTGCTGATCTGAAACAGGCATAGTAAGGCATTAAATTTTTGTTCTGGTGTTTCTAGTCTGCTTGCTCTTGTGGTGCAAACTAAGTAATTAAAAAAAAAAAAAAAATCCTAGCAAGAACTAGATCCAGCAGTGACAAGAGATGTGAGGAAGCCACCATTCTGGTGGAAGGGCACAATTCCTGGAGGTCAGAACAATTTTGTATGAACATATTCCAGAACCTGAAATAAGTAGAAAAGTAAATGAAAGTAATGCATTGTCATGTATTCCTTGTTATACAATCCACCATTCACTCAGGGGCATGTGTACAGGAATCCCTAGCAATCCTCATTCAAGATGAGGTGAAGAGGGCTGGGGATGTGGCTCCAGCGGTAGCGTACTCGCCTGGCATGCGCGGGGAGCTGGGTTCCATCCTCAGCACCACATAAAAATAAAATCAAGATGTTGTGTCCCCCGAAAACTAAAAAATAAATATTGAAAAATTCTCTCTCTCTCTTTAAAAAAAAAAAAAAAAAAAAAGATGAGGTGAGGAGATCAAGTGCAATTTAAATGCTCAATGATCACATTGCTGTGTATTTTTTTTTTTTGGCATTAACATGGTTTGGAAGAGTTTTTAAAAACTTGGGAGATTACATGGAAAAAACACTAATGTTAAACTTGCAAGCAAAAGAGTTTATGTTTCTGTGGCTGGTATCCGTTTCGTGTATAACTACGACTTTAAAGTACAAATATGCCAGGTGCGGTGGCACAAGCCTGTAATCCCAGCAAGTTGGGAGGCTGAGGCAGGACGATTGCAAGTTGGAGACCAATGTCAGCAACTTGGCGAGACCCTGTCTCCAAACAAAAGAAAAACAGGGCTGTGGATGTTGCTCCTTGTTTGAGCGCCGCTGGGTTCTATTCTCAGTCCCCCAATCCCCAAAAGAGAGTAAGTACAGATATATTTCCAACTCCTGACGGTATAGTTGATGCCCAATCGACTTTCACCTTCCGTTTCTAAAGCATCTTCGATTATCTTATGATATTTGACTCTCTGAATCTCAGAATTGCTCCCCCAAGGCAAGGACAAGGGTGAGAAAAGCCGGACAAGCAATAGGTGAAAAGACACTCAAGCACAGCACAGTAGTTCAGTTTTATTTCCAGCATTAACAAACATTTATGCACCCTAGCGCCAGTCCAGAGAAACAAACCGCTCCCGCATCCCCGCCCATACACGGGTGATCACCGCAGGAATCAGTGCCCTAGGGCTGGAAGAGAACTAACTCAACCTCCTTTTCCTGGTTGAAGCTTCAGGAAATAGGGGGGCACAGAGCGCTGCATGGCCTGCACCAACATGGAAAGCTGGTTGAGCAAGGAGGCGACGGATATCTGCAGGAGGCTGGAGTTTTCAGCAGTCAATCGGCTAAAAGTAAGGGGAAAAGAAAATCACATCCAAGATGCCAACTCCTCTCCCTTGGTCCCCGCCCCGCCCCGCCCCGCCGGGCCATGCAGCTAATCCTTCAGTATCTCACCTAGAGCGCCCCCTGCACCGCGGCCCTCCTCTGACCAACCCTTGGGTGTCTCCATGCGTCTCACAGAGTGCCCCCGCAGGGCGAGACGGGTCAGCCATCTGCTGCCGCCTGCTCCCGCTCAGCCAGGCCCCTTGTGAACTTACATAACCAGGTCACTGCCGATCACGGCGAATTCCCTGTGAACCGCCCCTCCGAGGGCCTCGATGCCCGGGGCCAGGTACCTGCGGGCAATCTCCGCATCCATGAAGGACAGGAAAGGCACCGTGAGGCCGCTGGTGGAGAACCAGTTAAGGCAACTTGGAGACGCGGGCCACCCACGACCCCTTCCGCCGACTCCAGCCCACAGCATAGCCCCCATCCGTCAGGCTGGTCCCCTAAGTCCGCTTCCTCTAGCCGCCTCGGTTCCTCACTCGTCCTTCGGCCCCGAGGATGTTCCTCCCCGCCAGACCCCCAAACCTCTCTCTGCCCATCCCAGGCCACTCCCAGCCTGGCCCTCAGCCCTGCCCCGACCCTTGGGAAGGATACAATTCCAGCGGTTGGTTTCCCAAGCCCTCTGCAGAAGCTTCTGCACCCCGCCCTGAACCGGGCAACGCCCCGTCGACCGGGGGCGCTTCCCCGGCAGCAGCACCCTCTGTTCCTCCGCCTTCCCACATCCCGGGGTTTCCAGAGCGCCCAGGGCCACTGGACCCACTGGCACTGCCCTCTGCCCCATCACGACCCCCGCCATCGCCACCATCTGGGGCCTGCATGGCTGCTCCACGTGCCCCCTCAGAGCACACCTCGAACACAACCTCCACTTCCCGCTGTGCTGAAGGAATGAGGTGCCCACACGAAGTCCCACCCCTTCCCCCACACGAAGTCCCACCCCTTCCCCCACAATGCACCCCGTGAGGCGCACTGCGCCTGCGCCCGAAGGCCCCCATGTGCTGAGGCACCAGCCGTGCGGTGGGTTTGGACCAAACCTGCCCTGCTGCCCCTGGGCCCTTGGGCGGCCCCGTCGGCCCGCTCCCTCACAAGGCCCCGCCCCTTGACTGTAGGCACCTCAGGCCCTCCTAGAGGACCCGCGCATGCAGGCCCCTAATGAGGCTGCCTGTGCCCGTCTCAGTTCCCGCCATTTTAAGGGGTCGCGAGGCTCTACTTTGGCCAGCGTGGACAACCACTCATATTACCGCCTGCCCTGAATTCCCCTGTCCTGGGCATGAGGCCTACACTGCTGCGGGCCCCCACCCCCAGTCTCGAGTGAGAGCCTGGAGCGCCTGTGGACCATACAGAAAACTGGGGGAAGCAGGGGCTGGGGTGGAACTTGGGTCTCTCCTCAGCGGCGGCAACGACAGAGCAGGCACAGGCAGCCACGCTGGGGACAGGACCTAGGACCTGTTAGACACCCTTGGCTCTCGGGCTGAGAGGACAGTGTCTGGGCAAGACGGATAGGATCGTGACAGGAGAAGCTGCTGGTGGCCAGTTCTCCCAGGCCAGAGGGACAGCCTGAGGACATCAGTCCGGGTGATGCAGATGTGGCGAGCCATTGCAAGTTCATCGCCCTCAGGGAGGACTAATGACCATGGTCATATTACAGCCCTTTCAGTGTGGAGGTAGGGTTTCTCCATCAGTCTGTCAATGCCACGCACCTTGCACCTTCGTAACAGATACAATAGATGCATACAATCTCCAGAGCAAAAACGACACTACAGTGTAGTAGGAAGACATTTTTATAGCTTTAAAAAAATGTAGCATATGCAACTAACATCTGAGAGATGCCCACAGTTAACAACCTCCTCCCCCCAAATGGGGCATTATAACAACCAGCCCTCAGCAGCCCAGAGGAGCTAAGCCACGGCACACCAGTCTCCTACTCCCACCTCTCTACATGGCCCTTTCATTAACTGCTTCTCGGCTGCGTATGTTAGATTAGAATGTGCCGTCTGTTCCCTGCTGTGCTCTGCATACTGCTGCAAGGGTAGATGCAGGCATCCGGCAGCTACATGGGGACGTCTGCGTGCATCAGTCGGCATGCATCTGCAGGTAACATAAGCCTCACTGGCCAGCTTTTGCACAGGGACTTTAACACAGAGATCCAGTTGCTGACGAAATCATTTGAGGAGCCAGAACCATGGCATGTAGGCCAAGACTCTGACAATGACTCCCAAAATACCACAGAATGACCTGCCTGGGGAGCCAGAACCCTACCACAAGAGGGTGGTAGCGAGATCAGGAACCTGCTGACCCTACCATTGCTTCTGGGAATACACCCCCCCCCCCCCCTGCTATCGTCCAAGTACTGTATCAGGAAGGTTCCTCTCTCTCTCTCTAACTGCGAGTCCCACAGCCACTCTGCTACATCTGAACAGCACGTAAGAAACGAGGCCCTAGATCCCCTCCTGAGTTAGTAAACGTCTAGCAATGGGCCCTTGTGAGGTGGGGAGGAGCCCTGATTTCTGGCGCTTGCCGGAAACCACGTCCTGCATGCGCTCCCAGCTTGGCCAACTTCAAGCTATCAATAGGAGCTCACTGGGGGCACAGGTGACAAGAGATGGTCCCCATGGGCTGCCTGTCACCAGCAGATAGGGGCTGGCTCCGACACACCACTGCTGGCACCAGCCTTACCCCACAGTAGGAATCTCTGCTAACACTGCCGTGGAAATGTGAATCCTTGCGCGTTGCAGAGAGAGAAGAGGTAGCACCGTAGGGGTCAGCTAGGGATTTTTATGAACCATTTCCACAGAGCTGTTGAAGCAGAGGGTCCTGGAGGTCGTTATTTTCAGAGTCTTGTTGGAGTAGAAGCTCGAGGTGTCAGCCGGAGTGGATCGTGTGTGGTTGTCATGGGCACGGGAAGCCATGCTGCACTGAAAATCCGTGGGGCTGGAAATTGAAGGTTCGTCACTGTGGCGGTTTTCCTGGGCAAGCCTCGTGAGCAGTGATGAGGTCGGGGTGCCACCATGTTCAGTCTCAGCAGGGAGTGGGAAGTGGGGGGTGTTCCTCCTTTTGCGGGTCTTAGGTGAGGGGGTTACGACTGGTAAGGTTGATAAGCTACCACGTCTGGTGTTCCTGATATGATTTGGGGTGTCCACGTATCCAGGTGCACCTTGATTCAGTTTGGTAACTTGCCACATATAGGTTGTTTATCAGTTTGTGCCTCATGGTTGCGCTGGGCAGATGGTGGTGGTTCACTTGTACAAGCAAGGGCCAGACTCATTCTGCCTTATACTCAAAATGGAGTAGCTCATGGCACACCACTGCTTTAAAAAATGGAGCAACTCAGGTTTAGACACAGCCTGAAAACGGCTGTTCTATACATTGTGGAGTCACCCTGAGCGGGGCATAGCCTGCTCTCCACACAGCTTAAGCTCCAAATGGCTCACTCAAGCCCTATGTAGACTGCAAAATGATCCTCTCAAGGTCCAGAACCTCAACTGGTGCAGATAAAATCCTTGGTGTGCACCCTGGTGGGACTACCAACAATGGCCCATCGACCATTTCCAGTGACCTCATTTTCCTCACCTATGAAGCAAGTTTTAAGTAGCCACAGTTGCAACAGGAAGGAAAAGGGCAACTGCCCTGGGATTTAATATCTCCAGGCAGCTGCAGGACCTTTCTTGTGGTTCCAAGTACAGGTCCGGCAAGTTGGGAGAGTGTGTCAGTCCTGAGCCCTTTCCTTGTCACCGTGGTTCACTTTATGCTTTGACTGTATCCCTTGTTGTTCTACAACTCACAATTTTTCTTTAACTCTTCCCAATCTTGTCCTCCATGACCTGGTCCTCCGTGACCTGGTCCTCCATGACCTCCTCCTCCATGACCTTCTCCCTGATCCTCTCCTCCCTAATGTCTGCTTTCTAATCTCAGGGAAACTGAATGAATTCCTCTGAATCACCTCTTTAAAAACTCCCTGCCCCCCACCCTTGGGCAGAATCACGGTCTCTGAAGGAGGAGTCCCTGTGTTTCTCTGTTGCTGGCAAAGCAATCAAACTTGTTTTTCCTTTTTGTCAAAACAGTGCCCCCATTATCGGGTTGGCGTAGGGGACAAGGTGCCAGCTTTTGGTAACAATACCTCCCGGGAGGGAAAAGGCTAGGCTCCACACGCTCGCTCGCTGCTCCAGAATTATCTGGCGTTAAATTGGGAGGAAAATTGGTTTTATTCAGAACAGGCTCTGAAGGAAGCTGGGAGAAGCCTGTTTGTTTCAAAGTTTGCAAAGGTGCGGGACCAAAGGTCTTTGAAAGTGGAGTTGAGGAAGAGAAGGACTTTGTGAAGGCAGGTAAGGGAGGGAGGGTCTTGATGACAGGGGAGAGCCAGGTCATTATGTTCTGAGGCAAGGTGTGGGTGGAAGCCCTTGATAAGCTCGGCACTCGTGAAGGAAAGGGAAGGAGCAGAGAATTCTCTGAGCAGTGAATGGGGTGCGATAACTTCAGGAGCCAAGAGGGAAGAGATGGTGAGAAGAGATGGGGGAGGGAAGGTCTTGAAGGTGAGGGAAGTGAGTAGTTTTCAAGAGGAGGGGAGGGACATTAGTGCTTTGCTAGAGGCAGTACGGTCTGAGAGAAGGCCTTTCTGAGGGCAGTTGGCGGAATGAAGGATTTAGTGAGGTGACGTGAGGGGTGGAAGGACACTTTGAGGGGAGGGAAGCGATATCACTGCTTTGTGGCTGGAATGGAGGAGGGAAATCTTTTGTGAGGAGAGCAGTGACAGGGAAGGCTTTTGTCAGGGGAGGTGGTTCAGGGAAGACATGTTTGAAGGAAGCTCAGGAGGAAGCCTAAGAGATGGGGAGGGAAGGCAAAGAAGGACTCTGCGACCAGGGAAGTGACATAGGAATTTGGGGAGAAAGGGAGAGTTGTTGAGTCTCAGAGGAAGTCACCCAAGAACCATGAAAACGCAGGAAACACCCATGATCCACTGAAAGGCAAAAAGCACTGGTGAACAGTTGCAACTCCTGAGGAACACAAAGGGTAGGGAAAACTAGTTGGGAACTGCAGAACTCTAGCCCGGCACCACCACCTCTAGCCCAGCCCCTACAAACTGTCGTCCTCTAAATGTTAACACACCACACCAACAGGCCGCTCACTTTCCCTCTGGGGATGGTCCGCATCCAAATATTCCTTGCTTTACCCCCAAGGCATCTCTCTCTTGAGATTGCCCCCATCCTCCCCTGAACATGTACCTACTTTTCTAAATAAGCCTCTGTCTATGCCTTTGTCGGCCACAGGCTGAAATTCTTTTCCGTCAGGTATGCCAAGAACCCCACTGGTCCTGCGTCAAGTCTACCCTTCTCTCCGGGAACTCCTCAGACCCTTCTTTGGGGACATCTCTCCTCCTGTGACAGGAGGATCTGTTGGGGATATAGAGGCAAGGCAGCCATTAGTGTCAGAGGGCAACACCTTTGTGAGAGGAAGTGAGTGACAGAAGGTCTCAGCAAAGGGAAGCGAGGGGTATTAGTGCCTTATGAAGAGTTTGTGAAGGCCTCACAGAGGAGTCGTGATGGAGGGAAATTATCATGGTGCCCGGTGAAGGCAGATGAGACAGGGAAGACTTTAGCAAGGGAGGGAAAGCTTTTGTGAGCTGGCAGAGGTAACCAAAAGACAAGCTTGTTTCCTAGTCAACCGGTACGGGGCGGGGGGGGTGGGGACAAGCCAAAAAATGACTTTTGATGCACTACAGTCCCCTCAGGGATGGCTGTCAAACCCAGCTGTGACAGGAAACCATCCTCCTGACGGACAGAGTTTTAGGTGTTGCACCTGCACATATACCGCGTATGGAACTTAGAATACACCGTAACTCAGGAGCAGGGGTAAACGGCCTGGCTTTTTGGCCAGGAACCTGGAAATTTAGGCTCTGCAGGTCAAGGAGCTCTGGTTCACAGAGGGGCACACTTCCAACATGGTGCACAGGAAGCGTCTCACTGAGCGTGAAGTGCCGACGGCCATCTGCTCCCTTCGGATACCACATGCCTAGACACCAGCAGGCAAGGAAAGGAGTCGTGATGGCGTTGTGAGATGCAGACTGTCTTACAATATTGGCTACAGGGAATGGCCTTGTCCTAGATCCCCTGGTGTCAACCTGGGAAATTGATCTATTTCTACAGAACTGCCCGTTTCATCTGCATTCAAGGTAGTTTTGCAATTTCAACATTTAGTTTCCGTCCCTTCTCTCCTGCGTGATTGTATCTGCTTTTTGTTAAATCAACTGATCCTAATCAGACACCCATTTCATTGTGCCCAGAGATGCACTGGGCCAGCAACTCCCAGAGGGCCCAGCAGGCACTCGTGGCCTCTGCTCTGGGACATCTGCAGGATCAGCCGAGACATCTGAAGCAGGTGGAAGCCAAATCATCCGAGGGTCCTTCCCTCACAGGTCTTCCGTCTGTGTGCGGGAGACTCCAAGGCAGGCCCTGTGCACCAGAGATGCCCTCAAGTCCTCTCCACCGTGGCGGCAGCCCCAGGGCAACCCAACTGCTTTCAGGCAGCTCAGTGCTCCCAGAGCCCGTGTTCCAGGGAACAGTCGAGAAGCTTCACACTACTATCATGTCAAGCAGCATCGACCCCGCTGTCCTCCAGCAGTGGAAGCAGTACCAGACCTGCTCACATTCAAGGGGGCAGGGGAAGGGAGGGACACAGACCCCATGTCTCAAAAGGAGGCTGTCAAGGCCAAGGTGTAGAACACATGAGATGGACCCTCATCCTGTCCATCCCTGGAAAGACACTCGGCCACACAGTTATCATTATCATATGCACGTGTTTAGAGGGGCGTGAATGTCATTTCATCTAGGACTGTCCTTTGCAAAGTCAACAAGTCCAGGGCGTGGCTTGGACATGGGGAAGACAGCCATGTTCAGCCCAGGAGTACAGAAGGGGCACCTGTACTTTCCTCCACTTGGCTCACAAGTCTAGTGGTTGGGCCATGAGGTCAGAGCCCATGCGTCTATTGCTGCCCAGGGACAGGAGCACCTCATTGTGCCTGTTGTTCTTGAGAAGTGAAAGGAACCTCTTGGGCTCCATCCAAACAGTTCCTACCCCTGGGGGCTGCAGAAGGGGAACCCTTCTCTGAGCCTCCATTTGCCTACCTCTGGGGACCACACAGGGCCTAAGTCGGTACATATACAAATTCAAGGGACAGGCAGGGCTCCAGACGGGTGGCGAGGGACGTGGGACATACAGAATGCCCGGGAATTACATCCCCAGGGCCAGGAACACCAAAGTCAATCTGGGAGTGCTGGTTCACTGAGCAGATGAAGGTGGAAGACAGCAGAAATGTGGGACACAGCCAGACGCTTGGGAGATGGGTCTTGAGAGAGGGACAGTCCCCTCCCAGTGAAGGGGAGGAAAAGACAAGGCATCCTGGCTCAGAAGCAGAAGTTGGTGTCACCAAAACCAGACATTGCTTCAACTGAAGAGGCCCCTCAGGGCCCCCTTCATGTCCTCATTCCTTAGGCTGTATATGAAGGGGTTGAGCATGGGAGCCACCACTGCATATAGGACGGCGGCCACGGAATCCTCAACTGTGTAAGACGAGGAAGGCCACAGATAAATCCCAAGCAGGGTCCCATAGAACAAGGACACCACCGCAAGGTGAGAACTACAAGTGGAAAAAGCTTTCATCTTGCTCTGAGAAGAATGCAGTCTTAGGATGGCTGAGAAAATGCGCATGTAGGAAAGAGAAATCAGGAGGAAGGGGGTCACAAAAAGAAGGCTCCCCAGGGTATAAACAACCAACTCATTGACATGGATATCTGAGCAGGAGAGCTTTAGCAATGCATAGAGTTCACAGAAAATGTGTTGAATTCTGACACTTGCACAGAATGACAGTGTATCCATAAGCAGGGTGTGGACCAAGGGATAGATGTTTGTGACAATCAGAGCCACAGACAAGGAGGTGACACAGAATTCGGGGCTCATGGTTGCGGCATAGTGAAGAGGGTGACATATGGCTACGAATCGGTCATAGGCCATCATCGCCAAGAGGACATTGTCCAGTTCTAGAAATAAAATCAGAAAATACATCTGAATGAGGCACCCAACCTAAGGGATGGACTGGCTCTGAGTCTGGATGTTCAGCAGCATCTTTGGTACAGTGACAGAGGTGAAGCAGATGTCCACACAGGATAGACTGGCTATAAAGAAGTACGTGGGCGTGTGGAGGGTGGGGGTGGAGCCGATAGCCAGGATGATGAGCAGGTTCCCCACCACCGCGACCAGGTACATGGATAGGAACAGGCTGAAGAGGAGGGGCTGATGTCCAGGCACCGCTGACAGTCCCAGGAGGAGGAATTCTGAGACGATGGTTACATTACTTCTCACCATGGCTTCCAGTTTCTACAAATTCACATTGGAAATACATCCGTCAACACGACCAGAGGCAGTTTGGGGAAGCCCGCACGACACCCATGTCACTGATGGAAATCATACTTGTGGAAGGATCTCCAGCCTGGGGTAGTCAGCACAAGAGAGTATGGGGACCCTACAGGCCACCAAGTGTCTTGAGGGTGCTGCTGAGGGCTGAGGTTCTCCGTGGGACTGACCTTAGTCAACCCCCCTCCTGCTTCCTGGGGAGGAAAGATCCAGGCAGAGAAGATAAAGAGAACTGAAGGAAAGTTGGGGGTTTTTTGGGGGGTGGGGAATGGGTAGAGGCAACTGTGTAAGACTTGTCTCAGTAGGAACTCTCAAAAAGGACCAAGGTTGACCTCCATGAACCATTCTGCTTGTCCATGTAGAGGTGTGAGAGATGACGATTAAGTTAAAATTGTGTGTGTGTGTGTGTCTGTGTGTCTGTGTGCATGTGTGTGAGAGACAGAGAGAGAGTGTGTGCTCAAACACAGGCACATTATATACTTGAAGAAGATATTCATCAAAATGTTAACAGGGGTTATCTCTGGGATGTGATTGTAACTTGCATCTTTCTTTTTTTATATTTATATTTTTAGTTGTAGTTGGACACACTACCTTTATTTTATTTATTTATATGTGGTGCTGAGGATCGAACCCAGGGCCTTACACGTGCTAGGTGAGTGCTTTTACCGCTGAGCCACAACCCCAGCCCCTGCATCTTTCTTAATACAATAAGCACGTATCGGTTTTCCCACTGTGCTGTATTGATGTCGACAAGTCTTCCAGGAGGATTCTGTGAAGGGCAACTCTCACACAAAAGCACAATTAGGGGCTCATACGCAAACAGTGTCATACAAAAGGGTGTATCATGAAGCCCACTGGATTTGAGAATACTCCCTTCCCCATGCTGAACGTTTCTGAACAGCGAGCTTTCTGGCCTAGCCACTTTCTTCCCCAAGTGGGATCCTGTGCCGCCCAGTGACAATAAGCATTTGTGTCCTACGAATGGAGAAATGGCACACTGGAAGCATCTCCACATAGTAGTTGTCCCAGGAGTTGTATCAAAGCAGTTCCTGGGGCTGCATGCCGAGGCAGCAATGGCATGGGAAAGGCCTGGGGTTCCATCCAGAGAGTCAGTAACCAGAGGCAACCCAGGAATATCACTTTAGGGAGAATAGTAGAAGATTTAACAAAAAGAAATGCACAGCACCACGAGTGGCATATGACTGGCTCAAAGAGACTTTCCCAGTGAATTTAAGATATGCAGCCTATGCTGTTAACAAAAACTGCCACCTGAGCACACACACACACACACACACACACAAAGGCTCTGATGCTGCAAGGAGAAGCACTGCAGGAGGAGAAAGCTCCGGGGCACTTCCCAGCAGATGCAGTGAAAGCAGGGGAGTCCAGTTCGAGAGCACCTAAGTGTTTAAACTGTTTGTTTGGGACATTGGAAATCCCTGAAATCCCCCCCACCCCGCCCCCACTTTCTGTGCATTTGATGTGCTCTGGGTGTGTGTGCACCCGCTGGCACATGCATACCCACGATCCAACAGCCACCTATGCCTCACTTGTCACTGGACTGGTGGACACCGGAGCCTTAAGTCCATCTAGGCTAGGAAAGAGACTGTGACATGGAAGGGCGGGAAGCTCCAGGAGGCGGTGGGAGGTGCCGCTGCCTGTCAGCAATGCAGGAAGGCAGAGGGTGCTTTCTTTCTTTTGAAATTGGTGTCTGAACTCTGTGACAAGGTGGAAGGTTGGCAAAGAGTGGAAGTGGGATGGGTCTGGGTCTGGGTCTGGTGGAAGCTGCTGCCCAGGGCAGGCTGTGGGGGCCTACACCCCTCCCCCATGCTCAGAGGTGTTTGGAGGATCTACTACTGAGACCTGGGCCCTTCTCCCCACACCCCTTGCAGCACATGGACTGAGGCTCTGAGAACACTGGGGGTGTTGCCACCTGCAGGGCTCCATGGGCCACCTGAGAAGGAAGATTGTATTGTAAGTATTCCATTATGATTACTTAATTTTATTTTTATCTTTAAAAATTTATTCTAATTAGTATTACTTAATTTATCCACTTATTCTATATTATTTCTCACCCACTTTTCTTACTTGTCAGTGGAGTTTATAGGTCCTTATTGATAAGTTATCTCTTATTTTTTGAGACACAGTGTGCCCTCAAGTGACCAATGCCACAGTTCCACTGGTGACTACTCTCTCCTCTCCAAGTTGTGCTGCTGACCAAACCCTAACACTTGATCCCACTGGTTGTTTGTTTTGATGCAGAGAATCACCTCCAGCACAGGGCACATTGTAGAGAGACAAATTCCTACTGAAAAGACCCTCATATACCAGACGAAGAGGAATCCACTCCAACAGATTCACAAGCAGTACAGAATCACACAAGGAACCATGATGCCTGAAAAAGTTCACATCTCCCCCAAAACTGAACCAATGATACTGAGGTGGATGAAATGCAAAGAATACAAAACTTGGTCATTCAAATGATCAATGCATTGAAAGAAGAACTAAGGAAGGAACAGAGGGAGACAATATGGGATATGAAAGGTACGTCAATAGCGAGAGACAGATTCTGAAAGAGAACCAAGAGGAAATCTTGGAAATGAAAGGCACAATTAAGTCAAGTGAAAACTCAGTTGAAAGTCTGCCCAACAGATTAGATCCAGGACAGGACAGAATTTCGGAGCACAAGGACAAAGTGGGCAGACATGAATATTCACATGCTCTTAAAGGAAAAAATGAGAAACTATGATCAGAATACGCACAAATCTGGAACGAAATTAAGAGTCCTGACTTAAGGTTCGCAGGTTTTGAGGAAGAAGCAGAGACACAGGCCAATGGCACTGATAAACTAGTCAGTGAAACAATAGCAGTAAAATTTGCAAACCTTGGGAATGAGATGGGCATCCAGGTACTGGAGACACTTAGAACCTCAAATAGACAAGACCCGGAAAGAACCTTCCCATGACACATTATAGTTAAGATGCTGAAAATCCAGAACAAAGGGAAATAATTGTTGTTAAAGCTGCAAGAGAAATTCCAGGTCACCGATAAAGGAAAATGAATCACAAAAACAGCAATTTCTCAGAAGGAAGCATTGAGGCCAGAAAAGCTCAGAAGAATGTGTTTCAAGCCCCCAAAGAAAATAACCACCAACCTGGATGGGCAGACCCAGCAAAGCTATCCTTCAGGAAAATAAACGGATACAAATAGGAAAAGCAGAAGTCAAATTAGCTATGTGCTGAAGACATGATCCCATATTTAGAAGGCCCCCAAACTCCACCAGAAGACTTCTAGAATCAGCAAGCAGATTCAGAAAACTATCAGGATACAAGAGCAATCTTCATGAATCAATTACTTTCCTATACGCCAGTAATAAAGGTGCTGAGAAAGAAATCAGGAAAATGGTCCCATTCACAACAGCCTTTAAAGAAAACTTGGCATTTAACCTAACAAGATAGGCAAAGGACCTCGACAATAAAAATTGTAGAACACTGAAGAAAAAATTTGAAGAGGAGCTCAGAAGATGGAAAGACTTCCCATGTTCACGGATAGGCAGAATTAATATTGTTAAAATGGCCATACTGGGCTGGGGTTGTGGCTCAGAGGTAAAGCGCTCACCTAGCATGCATGGCATGAGGCACTGTATCCAATCCTCAGCACCATATTAAGTAAATAAATAAATAAATAAAAAGATTGTGTCAACCTATAACCTTTTTAAAAAAAAAAAAAATGGCCATACTACCAAAAGATTCAATGCAATCCCCGTGAAAATACCAATGACAGGGCTGGGTTTGTAGCTCAGTGGTACAGCGCTTGCCTACTGTGTGAGAGGCACTGGGTTCAATTCTCAGCACTGCCTAAAAATCAATAAAATAAAGGATAAAAAAAAGAAATGCCTTTTAAAAAAATACCAATGACAGGGGCTGGGGTTGTGGCTCAGTGATAAAGTGCTTGCCTAGCCTGTGCGAGGCCCTGTGTCCATCTATTACCAAAAACTTAAAAAATGTTTGATAACAGAATGACAAAATTGAGAATAATTGAGAATTGTGTCTGCCAAGGGTTTGTTTTTTTTTTTTTTTTTTTTCAGTCCTGGGGATTGAACCCAGGGCCTTGCAAATGCTAGGCAAGTGCTCTACCACTGAGCTACATCCTCAGCCCTGCCAGGGTTCTTAATACTTATAAAACATCTTATAGTCAGGCACGATGGTACATGCCTGTAATCCTAGCAACTCAGGATGATTGCAAATTCAAGACCAGCCTCAGCAGCTTAGTGGGACCCCAAGGATTTAGCAAGACCCAATCTCAAAACAAAAACAGAAGAAGTTGGGGATGTGGCTCAGTGGTTAAGCACTGCTGGGTTAAATTCCCAGTACCAATTTTTTTTTTTAATATATAAAGTTCCCTATATTCCTATATCACACTTGTAGACAGCTTGGTTTTTAGTTTTATTTCCTTTTGTTTTTGTCTTATTTAAACTAAATCAGTATAACTGTATGTACATAGATTAACTTAATAGGTATACTACTTTATTCCAAGAGAGCTATTCATATTTATGAACAGGGAGCTACTGATACTTACCATAAATATGATAATCTACCATATCTCATTGTGTAATTGTCACAGATTTTATACCTTTTTTTAAAAAAAAAGTGGAGTGTGGCCATTATGTGAAGATTTTTTAAAAAATTATGCCAGTATTACTTAAACATTATGTATTACTAAACTATATTTGGTGCAAGATTAGGAGGCATGAAATACTCTTGAATGTGGTAGCAATGATTGATCATGAGGTGAGATAAGGCAAGTGAATGGTACTGAGATTAGCATACAACCTGTGAAGCTGTGCATGGTGAGTTTAATGTAGACATAAAGTTATAAATTATCTTTAGGATGTTGGGATAAAACCAATTATAATAAAGAAATATTGATGTTCTTCTGTATATATCAGATATACCTTCTTTTTCTGTATTATGGATGAAACAAAATATTTTATTTTGGTACTAGGGATTAGAACCCAGGAGCACTTTACCACATCCCCAGTATCTTTACCATATCCATTGAGCACAATCCTAGCCCTTTTTATTTTTTTTATTTTGAGACAGGGTCTCATTAGGTTGCTTTGGGCCTTGCTAAATTGCTGAGGCTGGCTTTGAACTTGTGATTCTCCTGTCTCAGCCTCCTGAGTTGCTGGGATTACAGGTGTGCACCACCATGCCCAGGTAAAATGTTTTATTTTTAATACAATCAATAAGATACTTTTTTTGTATTTTATATACTTAGTTTTATTGTAATCAACATGCTAATTGTACAAATTAATGATTTTACTGTGCCCTTTCCATACATGCACACATCACACCTCGATCCCCACTCCCTTCTCCCTTCTCTTGTCCTCCACCCCACATCTCCTTCTCCTTTCTTAATAGTCCTTCTTCTACTTCCAGGTAAGCTCCCTAAGACCAGCCCTGTGGCCCTATGCCTGTTACAGCTGTAGTGCCCATACATTTTCTCTTATATGTGCAGGTAGATGTTGAGGCTGGCTGTTAGGGGATTGAGAAATCAGAGTTTTAGGTGTCAAGTGGAGCTGAAGTGGTAAACTGGAAACTTGGAAGATGCATAAGTTTTCTAGGGCTGTTGCTACAAAGTGTCACAAACTGGGTGGCTTAAAAGAATAGAAATTTATTCTCTTATAGTACAGCAGGCCAAAAGCCTGATATTAAGGTGTCACCATGTCATGCTTTCTCTGAAAGTTGTAGGGAAGTTGTTGCATGACTTTCTCCTTGTTTCAGGTGGTTGCTGGCCATCCTTGGAATTCTTGTCTGATAGACATATTACTCCATTTTTGCATTCATCTTCATATGGACTTCTTATCTCTCTCTGCCTTTTTCCTTCTTTTAAAAAACAAGGGTATCAGTTGTATTGCATTTAGGGCCCATGCTACTTTAGTATGACCTCATCTTAACCTGATGATGCTTACAAAAACCCAAATTCCAAATAAACTCACATTCACAGGCACCACGAGTTAGCATATGCCACTAAGTCTGGCTTGCTCCTAATTCCTTTTTCTAATATTTATTTTTTAGTTGTAGGTGGACAAAATATCTTTATTTCATTTTTATGTGGTGCTAAGGATCGAACCCAGTGTGCTAGGCAAGTGATCTACCACTGAGCCACAACCCTGTTGAGAGCCACAGCCGAAGGGGCCCCTGCAAACTTCCAGCTGGAGATGTTGAGAGCCACAGCCAAAAGAGTCCCCCAATGAGCAGCTCCGTGGTCTGAAAGGGTGGGGAAACAGCCCAATGAGCATCACAGCAGAGGAGCCAATCAGCTGGCAGCTGGAAGTTTGCTGGGGCCCCTTCCGCTGTGGCTCTCAACACAACCCCAGCCCTTGCTCCTAATTCTTGATTGACTCAGAAGTACAGAAGGTTAGGGAAATAAAGGAAATCCTATATGGTTCCTGGTTTCCATGCATACTTGCTATTTATATAAGGTCATTAGTAATGTGCCTCTGTTTGATTTGTGTTCTCTCTCTTTTTTCCCCCTTAGTCCTATTAAATGTGTCCCTGTTGTTTGTAGAACACTTCCTTATTCTTCTGGGACAGATATTCCAGTTCATCTTGTGCTTTCTTTGCCTTACTCTGGAATTGGTCATTTGTCTAATGAGTTGTGTTTTCTTTAGAGAAGAATGCTAATTACAAATCAAGATCCATGCCTGATCCTCTGCAATTGGGAGCCCCTTTTATCTTTGTCTTCAGCAATGAATATTCCCCACTATAGCACTGATTTCAATAGCCCTTGACCATTTCCTTTGTTCTGAGCACCACACTATAGCCCAGGACAGCATCCTGCCCTCTCCATTGAGATGCTACACAGAAACTTGGAACAATGAGCCAATGAGAGAGAGAGATGGAGAAAAACCTAGAACAATGTTGTCCTATAAGCAGCCAACAGAAAAGTGATGTAAAAATAATGGAACTGTTATGGCTGAAAAAAAACAAGAAAAGAAAAGATGATGAGGATACAGATGCAGAAATGATGAGTCTGAGGACAAGGATGACAATGAGGATTTTGTCAAGCAGGTTGTTGGTAAAAGCTGTCTTTTCTTTAAGCTATTTATCTTGCCCATTACCAGTCTCAAAACTTTTAGAGAACAGAGATTTCAAGACTTTGGGGGATTTTTCATTTTTACCTTTTTTTTTTTTTTTTTTTTTTTTTGGTCATTGAACATCTAGACAAGGAGGCAGGGCAGACATACACAACAGCCTTGTATTTTAGGAACTACTCCTGCCCCACACTAGTCCTGGTCCAGTTACCTTCTAATATAATAGTGTCCCTTGCAGACACATGCCTCAGAGGCAATGCTGGCCCCACTCTGCCCACCTCCACCTGTACCTTTCCTGTTGATTTGGCCCACTTCCACACACAGAAATAGACCAGTGCCCAAGGGGTAGTAGCTTCTCCCTACAGCCCCTGGTCTAGCTGAAGGAGTAAGGCTCACCCTAGCTCCAAGAACTTGCCTAGGTGCTCCCTGAGGATGGGGACAGGTAGAACCCAGGAGTGGCTGCTCTGCATCCCTGGCCATGTGTCCCCAGGACTGGACCACATGTGGGAGACGGGACCAGTTTGGCCCAGAGAAGCCTGCCTCCCTCACATAACAGAAAGACATGGGACCAGTCAGCAGGGGCATCAGGCATCTTCTAGGACTCCCTGGCATGCTTGGAGTGGGGTGGGATTGAAGGGAACCAGTCATATGCTAAACAGTCTCAGGGGTTAGTGTTTGGGCATGTGCACTGGGAAACTGGCTGTACGTAGCAACACTGGGAAATCCACTCATTATACGGCCTACTAGTGTCAGACTCCAGGTAGTGCCCACTTTTCAGAAGCAGCCTACGGGGATCTGTTTGCGCAGTCGCACTAGATCTGCCCGGCCTCCTACTCTAGAGGGTGGAGCTTTATGAGGGAGTGATCATTGGTTAGAAAATATAGGGGTTCTTCCGGGTCATGTTGGTGTGAACCAATTACAGGACAGGAGGCCTTGTCAGCGGATGTGTTTGCGCAGGCGCTCTGGATATCCCGCATTACATTGCACTAAGAAACGGAGCTTCGTGTTGGGAGTAGTAGGTCACACAGCTTCCGGTGGAAAAGGCGGGAGTGTTTGGGCTCCCTGAGGCTGATGAAGGAGGAGCCATGCAGGCAGCAGAAGAAGGTGCAGGTGTCGCAGTGGTTGCAGTGGTTGCAGCGGGTGGTGCCGCCGGCCACGTCGGGCTGGTTGGCCCTGGCGGTCCTGGGGGTCCTGAGGGTCCTGAAGGTCCTGAAGATCCTGGAGGTCCTGCCGGTCCTGGTGGTCCTGGTGTCCCTGGCGGTCCTGGTGTCCCTGGCGGTCCTGGTGGCCCAGGAGGTCCTGGTGGCCCAGGAGGTCCCGAGAATCCTGGTGATCCTGATGACCCTGGTGATCCTGGTGGCGCAGGTGATCCTGGAGGCCCTGGTGTCGCAGGAGAGGCAGATGCTGCAGTTGGTGTCCTTCCACACTCGCCAGGGCCTGGTGGAGATGCTGCGCCAGCCGCTGGAGGTCCAGGTAACTGATTGTTTCAGTTGTATCCTATTTCAGGATCCTCCCAGTGGTCTGGGCAGCTAGGGGACAGACCAGGGATGGTTGGAGGGGTTTTCCTCAGGCAGGTGACGACTGAGAGAGGAGCAGGAAAGAATTGTAACTGTAGGGTTTGGGCAGGGCATAGCCAGGGCAGAAGGATGGGGGAAGTGATGGGGAAAACCAGCCCAAAGGGAGTCAGGGGACAATGGATGATGCTGTCCAGGGTAGCCTAAGGGTATCGGATGGGAGGTGGCAGACAACAGAGGCAAGCCTCAGAGTGAGAAGAACACCTTGAGCACAGGTAAAATCAATAGTGTGGGTGATGTCTTAACCAGTATCTGTACCTGCACACTGCCAGCCTTTCCCATAGCCTGTGGATGCACATGCTGATCTCTGAGGGCCAGTTCAGAAGGAGCTCAATGTGAATGGTCCCATCTTTGCTGTGTCAGTTATACAGTGGGCTTGGTAGAAGATGACAGCAAGTGGCCAGGGCTAGTCTTAGTCCAAGGAAGCACTATAATGAAGTCTGAATAAGGGGGGTGCTCTGCACCTGTGTGAGGAGGCAAAACAAGGAAAGTGCCCCTCCTGCCCCCTTACTTGATATTCTCTTTCCCTTTTAGATGATTAACTGCTGAAGATCCTGGCCAACTCCAAACTTCCATTTCCTTCTGTCTTGACTGGCTTTCCCTGGTGGTGCGGATCCTGCAGCGCTTCGTGCCCCCAGTTTTCACTAAGCCTCAGCAGGGAGAATAGGACTAAGCTTTACCTTGAGCACCATTTTAGGCAGTAAATCCTTCCCTTGGCTGATGATTCCTACAGTAAATACTGTAGGATATCCTACTTTGCTTTGGGGGAGCCTAATTTTTTTTTTTATAATTTGGCTCCTAGGCTTTAGGATCTATTTGTTTTGTTTCGTAATCAAATGTTTGTTACTCCAGAAAATAAATCTGAGATGCTATTCCAGTGTCTTTGTTTCTTTTAAGATCCAGAACCTCCAAATATTCTTGCCATTGTTGTCAGGTTTTAAGGGAGGTTCTGAGATTCAGTTATTCTAGCAGTACAAGGTAATTGAAGACAATTTAGGAAATAGAAGAAAAATAGTCAATTGGGTCCTATCATTCAGTTTTAACTACTGTCAAGATTTTGGAGTATTTTCTTAGTATTTTAGTTGCATATAAATATATAATCCCTAAGACATGAGCCTTGCCAGGAGTGGTTTAAGGTAAGGAGTGATGTTAGCAGAATATCATTGGAGGGTCCTTGTTCCCTACTCACTTATCCTAAGCTGCACCACCCAGGGCACATAGTATTTGGAAAACATACTGCCACTGTCAGATAAAAACCTGGTAAACAAAGAGCTGATGACAACATGAAATTGAGATTAGCCCAAGAGACTCCCTCTAAAATGCAAAATGCCCCATAGGTCATTACAGTGTATGTCGTGGGGATACATTTTAACTCTAGTAGCATTAGTGGACTCTGCTGTGCTAAGAGCAGACCCTGAGATTGAGAGAAATCTCCATCAACATTGGATGTTCAGCCAGGCATGGTGGTGCATGCCTGTAATGCCAGTGGCTCAGGAGGCTGGGGCAAGGAGGATCATGTGTTCAAAGCTAGCCTCAGCAATTTAGTGAGGCCCTACGTAACTCAGTGAGACCCTGTCTCTAAATGAAATACAAAAACAAGCTTGGGATGTCACTCAGTGGTTAAGTGCTCCTGGATTTACTCCCAGTACCAAAAAAAAAAAAATGCTTTTAGGCAACTTGTTTGTGTGTCTTCTCTTATTTTTTTTCAGTGAAAATATTCATTCAGGGGCTGGGGTTGTGGCTCAACGGTAGAGCGCTCGCCTTGCATGTGTGAGACCCTGGGTTTGATCCTCAGCACCACATAAAAATGAATAAGTGAAATAAAGGTATTGTATCTAACTACCACTCTAAATAAATAAATAAATAAAATATTCATGCAATCTCTCAAAACATGATCTGCTTTTATTTCCACCCACCCAAACATGCTTTACATTATTATCTTTTCCATCACATCTGAGATCACTCCATCCTTCCAGTTGCTCAGGCCAAAATCCTTGGTATTGTCTCAACTCCCAATTCCTCAATCCTATTTGTTCTATCTTCAAAATATATGCATAGTCATCCAGTTCATAATGCCCTGAATACTACCACAGGTCTGATCCAAGCCACCATCAATACTTGCACAAGTCATTATGACAGGCTCCTCATTGATCACCCTGCTTCTTTTCTGCTCATCCCCACAGTCTAGACTCCACACAGTAGCCAGAGGGATTGAATTCTTCCTGAAACATTTGCTCATAATGTCCTAATGAATTGTCAACACTTTTCTCTAACTGATGAGACAAGTAGACAGAAAATAAAGATGCAGATGATTTGAGCAACACCATCAATCAACTTTTTTTTCCTGGTACTGAATATTGAACCTATGGCTGCTATATGACTGGGATACATTTTTATTTTTTGAGACAGGGTATCACTAAGTTGCTGAGGCTGGCCTTGAACTTGTGATTCTCCTACGTCAGGCTTCTGAGTCTTTGGGATTATAGCTGCATGCCACCATGTCCAGCACCATGAATCAATTCGACCAATTCACACTTTGTAGAACACTCCACTCAACAGCAACAAGAACAACAGCAACACAATACACATTCTTTTCAGGTGCATATGCACTCTTCATCATGGTGGACTATATATATTCAGGACCATAGAACATGTGTTAACTAATTTAAAAGGATTGAAATTATACACAGTATGTTCTATGACCATAATGGAATTAAAATAAAGATTTTTTTAATGAGGAAAAAAAATCAAAACATTGTTATAGCATGCTTGGGTTGCTGCTATGTTTTGGATGTGATCTGGCTCCCTTATCCTCATGTTGAAATTTGATTCCCACTGTAATGGTGTTGGAGGTGGTGCAAGCTTGTAATCCTAGTACCTTGGGAGGCTGAGGCAGGAGGTTCAGAAGTTTGAGGCTATCCTCAGCAACTTAGTGAGATTCTAAGCAACTTAGCAAGACCTTGACTCAAAATAAAAATAGGGTGGGGATGTGGCTTAGTGATAAAGCTCTGGATTCAATCCCCAGTGCCAAAAAACAAAACAAACAAAACCCATACTAGAACCATGTCACATGGTTACCTCCAGCTGCAGGGGAGGCTGGCAAGAGGGTATTAGCTCTATAGTCTGCTTAGTTGTCTGACATCAATGTCTATGTGGTTGCCTGTCTCCTCTTTGCTCTTTAGTTGAGCTATTTTTATAGGTATCTAGTTCTCATGTGAAAGAGCTTGGAGAAGAGAGAGTGAGAGGGTATCAGAACCAGGCAGTGCTGAAGTCAGTCCTATCTCAGAGGAGAAAGAGTCTCCTTAGAAGTGGGACTTGGTCTGGAAGTCCCAGTGGAAGCAGAGGGAATGCCAACCCAACTTCCCTAAGCTGAAGGATATGAGCAGCTTCCTTTTTTGGTGGACCAATGGTGTCCTAGGAGACACCTGAGGTTCAGTCAGGGCCAGAAATAGATGAAAGCTGAGACAAGGTGCTGAGCTGGAGTGGGGGCTTGTTGTAGAAAGGGTAGAAATTAGACTTGCTGTTTTAGCCTGAGGTGCACAAATGAACACTGAAAGAGAAAGAGCAATGTCACCAAGGCCTTTCTGTTGTGCCAGCTTGATTCTTTGGTATAGAAGAAATTCAAGCCTCAGGTGAAAAATGTTTGGATCTGGAATGTCCCTTAAGAGCTAATATTCTGAAGCTTTGGTCCCCAGTGCAACAATGTTCAGAGGTGGGGCTTTTGGGCAGTGACTGGATCATGAGGACTTATGATTAATCCTCATCAGCAGATTGATCAATTGATGGATTAATAATTTGAATGGATTGTCAGAAGTTGGTGGAAACTATAGGAGATGGGACCTAGTTGAAGAAAGTAGGTCAGTAGTGGCATAACTTGGAAGGTTATATCTTGTCCCCCCTGCCCCTTGTGCTTCCTGGCTCCTGTGAGCTGAGAAGCTTTGTTCCATCATGTCCTTCCTCCAAGGTGCTGTGCCTCACCTCAGCATTGGAGTCAGCTGCCTATAGACTGAAAACTCTGAAACTGTGAGCCAGTATAAATCTTTCCTCCTCTAAGTTGTTTTTCTTAGGCATTTGTCACAGTGACAGAAAAGTCACTCACCCAGCTGGTATAATGAACCATGTGGCTATCAACATACCTTGTGAACATACTGGTAGCTGAATGAACTTCTTGGAAGTGGTGGAAACTATATGCAGTAGGGCATGGTTGGAGAAATTAAGTCATGGGGTAGGGGGTGCCCTGGAAGGGTATTTCTTGTCCCCAGCCCCTTTCTTTCTCTCTCTTTCTCTTTTTCATAGCTGCCATGGACTGAGCAACTTTCTTCTGCCATGTCCTTCAACCACGATGTTTCTGTCTTGGAACCAGCCAACCATGGACTGAAATCTCTGAAAATGTAATCCAAAAATCTTTCATCCTAAGTTGTTTTTCTCAGGTTTTTTTTCCAGCAATGAAAAGGTGACTAACACAATGTTCCTAATGGTTCCTTCAAACTTTCATATTCTATAATTCTAAATTAAGTACTTATGAGTCAACTTTGCTTCTGTTCTCTCAAATTTGCACAGTGGTTGTCACAGGGTTAGAGGAATGGGACTCATGGTAAAATGAGGAGGCTCAGACAAAACTGTTCACAAGTCCAGCATGTTCCCACCCCAGGAAATAACACCCAGTGTGTTCACCATGCCCCAAGACCTGACCCTCTGCTGGGCTGGTTCAGAAATCCAGCTGCATTACAGCTGGAACTGAATCCAGACAATTTAAATCAAAGTCTGAGCAACTGACATTGTGCACTCAAGTTTATGGGCACTGAAGTATAAAATCCAGGCAGCAAATATCAAGAACCAAAACAGCAACTGTCGGGTAGATCTGCTCATCAGTTGCCTAGAAATGTTATAGGTGCTTCATGGGGACCCTCAGAGTGACTCAAGGGCTTGTGTCCAGAGGGTGAGCCTTTCTTAACTTGAGCTGCCTCTAAATAACCATTTGTCTGAGATATTTAAATCACCTGGGACCTGAACCCCCCCCCCCCCTCTACCCACTGTACTCATCTCTCATCTGAGGCTTCATTCCCCAAGGTTCCCAGAGTATCCTCCTTTGTTTGGCTTATCTCTTGCATCATCCCTCCCAAAGGTGTTTCTTTTCTTCATTGTGGTGCTTGTTTACTCCCTAAATTCATGCACAGAATCCTAGAGGAAGGCAAAAGGGAGGAGATCTCCCTGGGGTCAGGGGGAGGAAGCCTGCAGATTCTCCTGCCTTCTCTTGAAAGGTGCTCCCATTTAACACAAAACAGGGCTGTTCACAGGGCACCAGAGTCATGAGGAGGGGCAACAAATGAGGACCCCATGCAGACAACAAGAAAGATGAGTCTCTGAGATGGAGAGAGAGAAGGGACAGAACATGGCCCTGAGGGAGAATCAGTGCTACTTGCATTTGTACTTATATGTCCATCATCATTCACCAGTTGATGGAAATTTGGGTTGTCTCCAAGTTGCAGTTCTTATCAATAAATCTGATATGGAATTTTATTCACAGGTCTTTTTAAATTCTCTTGAGTAAATGACAAAATAGGATTGCTGGGTAATACGGTAAGTGTAAATTTAACTTCATAAGAGAAACCAACAAACTGTTTTCCAGTGTTTATACCAATCTACATTTCTGCTAGTCATGTATGAGTTTTCCAATTTTGCAAGTTTTATTTTTCATTCTCTTTTTTTATTTAAGTATTTATTTTTTAGTTATAGGTGGACACAATAACTTCATTTTTAATTTTTTTATTTTTATGTGGTGCTGAGGATTGAACCCAGTGCCTCACGCATGGTAGGCAAGCACTCTACTTCTGAGCCACAACCACAGCCCTTATTCTTTATTTTCAAGTGTGGTTTTCCTATCCAAGATCCTTTGCCTTTCTATACCAATTTTGGAATCAGTTTTAATTTCTACATGATTAAGATTTGAGGGATTGCACTATAGATAATGTGGTGAGTATGAGCACTTTAAGATTGGGTCTTTCAATCTATGCAAAGTATATTTTTCTCCATTTCTGTAAGTGTTCTTCAGTTTCTCTTTTCAACAGTCTGTAGTTTGCACATATTTTATCAAATGCTTCACTATGTGGTTCATGTTTGGGAATACTATTGTAAGTGATACTGGTTTTTAAAATTTCACTTTTTTCTTCTTTTGCACATTACTTAAGAATTTCACATATGTGTGGGCATGGTGGCACATGACTGCAATCCCAGCAGTTTGGGAGGCTGAGGCAGGAGGATCATGAGTTCAAAGCCAGTCTCAACAACTTTTTTTTAATTGATTTTATTATTTTTTTTAAATACACAACAACAGTGGAATGCATTACAATTCTTATTACACATATAGAGTATGAGTTTTTGTATCTCTGTGTATAAAGTATGTTCATGCCAATTTATGCCATTATACATGTACTTTGTTTTTTTTGCATTACAATTCTTACTACACATATATACCATGATTTTTTCATATCTCTGTTTGTATATAAGGTATGTTGACACCCAATTCATGTCTTCATACATGTACTTTGTATAATGATGACCATCACATCCCATCATCCTTCCTAATCCCCTGCCCCCTCCCTTCCCCTCTCACCCCTCTTCCCTATCTAGAATTCATCTATTCCTCCCATGCTCCCCCTCCCTACCCCACTATGAGTCACCCCCATTAAATCAGAAAACATTCGGCATTTGTTTCTTTGGGATTCAGCCTCAGCAACTTAACAAGGCTCTAAACAACTCAGTGAGACCCTATCACTAATAAAAAGGTCTGGAGATGTGGCTCGGTGGTTAAGTGCCCCTGGGTTTAATCCCCGGTACTACTACTACTACTACTACTAATTTTAAATATGCAAACATGTCAGAAAAAAGATGGTTCTATTTCTTTTTTCTAACCTGTGCAACGTTTAGTTTCCTCTTTAACCTAGTTTATCATCTAGGATCCTGTATTAGTCAGGGTTCTCTAGAGGAACAGAATCGACAGGAGGTATGAATATAAAACGGGGACTTATTAGGTTGGCTCAAGCGACCAGAAGCTGGATAGTCCACCATGGCTGTCTGCAGGCTGGAGAGCTGGAGGAACCAGTAGCTACACAGTCCAAGAGGCTGAAGCCTCACAACAAGAGGGATTAATGGTGCTACCCTAGTCCAAGAACAAAGGCTTCTGGGGAATCACTGAGAGAGTCTGCTCTGGAAGAGTGAAGGAATGAGTGTCTGACATCTTCAGAGGATCTCAGCAGCAATCAAGCTGGCTTATGCTGCTGTTTCCTTATTCTTTCAACCTTTATTCCATCCAAGCCATCATCCTATTGGATGGTTCTGCCCACTCTTAGGGAGAGTCTCCATTTCAGTTGGCTATCCCACTTGCCAGTCATTCCTACACACACCCTCATCAATACACCATAAACCTCTCAATCCTTGGCATCTCTTAATCCAATCAAGTTGACAATTCAAATTAATCATTACAGGTATCCAGAACAACATTGAATACAAGGGGTGGAAGTGACCATACAGGCTTTGTTCCCAAATTTGGGGAGGAAATTCTGCCTTTAACTAGGTGTGAAGTTAATTATGGGATTTTTGCAGATTCCCTTTATTAGGTCCAGAAAGGTCCCTCCTATGCCTTGTTTTCTAAGAATTTTTTAAAAAATCATGAATATTGATAGAATGTTGTCAAATGATTTTTCTACATGTATTGAAATGATTGTATTTTTTTCCTCTATTTATTATTCATGTTATTGATTGATTTTTTTTTTCTTTTTGGGTATTGGGATTGAACCCAGTAACCCCACTGAGCCACATCCTCAGCCCTGACTCACATCCTCAGCCCTTTTTTATATTTTATTTAGAGACAGGGTCTTGCTAAGTTCTAAGTTGCTGAGGCTGGCTTTGAATTCACGATTTTCCTAACTAAGCCTCCCAAGCCACTGGGATTAAAGGCGTGTGCCACCATGCCTGGCTTGGTTTTTAAAAACAAAATTGATCCTTAATTTTTGGGATAAATTACACTTGGTATTGATACATCAACCTATTTATAAATTGCTGGATTCAGGTTGTTAAATTTATCAAGTTTTTTTGCATACACTATGATTTCATGAGGGATCTTGGTTTGTAGCCTTTTTTGTGGTGCTGGGGATTGAACCCATTGCCTTGGGTATGCTAGACAAGTGTTCTCCCGCTGAACTACATCCCCAGATGGTCTGTGATCTTCTTTTCTTGTATTATGTAATGCTGGCCTCATAAAATGATTTGGGAAGTGCTTCCCCCTCCTGTACTTTCTGAAAGAATTTGTATAGGATTGATTGTCATGTCACATGACTAAACAGATCAGGGTTACTCCAAGTGAATTATAGGGAATAAAGACACAGACACAGAGATTACCTTTTCTTTGGGTTCAGTGACTGCTCCTCGACTGCAGTTCCCACAAGGGGGGCAAGGCAGGCAAGAGAGAGAGAGAGAGGAGCACGTGCTGAACC
Organism: Marmota flaviventris; assembly: GCF_047511675.1. Lineage (NCBI taxonomy): Eukaryota > Metazoa > Chordata > Mammalia > Rodentia > Sciuridae > Marmota > Marmota flaviventris. Next base: position 134,477,216 of record NC_092518.1, read on the forward strand.
CTTTTATTAGGGAGAAGCCATTCAAATCAGGCAAGGGGTCAGGTTTACAAAGGAACAGGTGAGTGTATGTCAATCCCCCGCGGATGATGCCTACACCTGGAGCCACACCTCATTATCTGAGTGGGGTAACCCCAAGTTATTGTGACCTGGCACTGCCGTGCCAGACTGAAGGCAATAATTGGTCAAAACCTGGTACATCAGGACTTAAAGGTGTCTGCATCCAGGACAGCTCCTGACAATTGATACTATTTCTCCTTTAAATAGTACATAGTATTGATCAGCAAAGTCATGTGGACCTAAGCATGCTCAACATCTTTCATAGATTTAGGACTACTCAGGTTTTTTACTTCTTCACAGATCAGTTTTAGCCATTTGTGTCATTCAAGGAATTTGTTCATTTCATCTTAAATTGGTAAACTTATTTATAAATATTATTTCTAATATTCACTGATTATTCTTTTTTTATTTATTTATTTATTTTCGGCAGAAATAACATCTTTGTTTGTATGTGGTGCTGAGGATCGAACCCAGGTCGCACGCATGCCAGGCGAGCGCACTACCACTTGAGCCACATCCTCAGCCCCTGATTATTCTTTATATCGGTTTTGTTGGCATTCAAAAAGGTTTCGGGGCTGGGGTTGTAGCTCAGTGGCAGAGTGCTTGCCTAGTGAGGCACTGGGCTCAATCCTCAGCACCACATAAAAATAAACAAATAAAATAAAGGTATGCTGTCCATCTACAACTACAAAAAATATTTAAAAAAGCTTTCAGATTCATGGATTTTTTCTGTATTCTTTATCTATTTTACATTTTATTCATTTAGTTCAAATTACTTCTTTCCTATTACATATGTAAATTTTAATTTGGTCTTCTGTCTCTGATTTTCTGCAATATTATTCTATCAATTTTGTTGCTAAATGAAGAGTGTTAAAATATTCATCTGTGATTGTGTATTTATCTATTTCTCCTTTCTTTTCTGTGAGTTTTACTCCATGTATTTTGAAACTCTGTTATATATAGTGCATACATATTTAAAGTTACTATGTTTCTTCATGTATTGACTGCTTTATCTTTAGCAAATGTCCTCCATCCTATCATATTTCTTGTTCTGAAATGTACTTTGACTATTAATATGGCCAGTCAAGCTTTCTTATGATTAAAGTTTGCATAGTTCATCTCTTTCCTTTTACCATACCTATGTCTTCATATTTAGAGTGAATTTCTTTTCTTTTTTTCTTCCTTTCTATTTTTGTTTGCAGTCCTGGGGATGGAACACAGGGCCTTGTATGGCTAGGCAAGGACTCTACCACTGAGCTATATTCCCAGCCCTTTAAAGTGAATTTCTGATGCTTAGTACATAGTTTTGTTTTGCTTTTTCATTCAATCTGACAATTTGCTTTTTTATAAAAAATATTTTGTTTTTTAGTTGTAGATGGACATAATACCTTTATTTTATTTATTTATTTTTATGTGGTGCTGAGGATTGAACTCCGCAGCTGAGCCACAACCTCAGCCCTACAATTTGCTTTTTAATTAAAACATTTGAATTTACTATTCATGCAATTGGTAATATTGTCAAGTTTGAATCTACTATACTGCTTATTATTTCCTATTTTCCCCTTTTGTTCTTTATCATCCATCTATCCATCATTTCATGACCTCTTTTTTTTTTTTTTTTTTTAGAATTCCATTGTATCTCTACTATGCCTTTTATTAGATATAGGGTTTCAAATATGTATATTTTATTATATCATAGAAAATATAGGCAACTTTGGAAAAGAAAATAAATATCAACCAATCTTACCATTAAAGATGAAAAGGTGGCATATTTCTGGGAAAATAAGCTGATTCCTGTTTAGTGTGCAGAACAGTGACTGTAATGTGTTACATTTGCATGCAAGCAAACAAACAAACAAACAAAAAAACACGTCCAGAAAGTTATTCAATTGGTGAGAAAAACTTCTAATTAGTTCCCAAGTGAAATACTTGGCTGAAGTTTTAATTATCCTGTACAATTCATTTGGGGCTGAATTTTTACTCTGAAAGTTTTTCTAATTGGCACCTCTTTTTAATGCAATGAGGAATACTGTGCTATGATGAAGTCTCTGAAGTCACTTGAAGCTTGGGGCCAGGTTAGACATCACGGGGCCAATGCTGCACAATTCTGTCTCTGTGGCTTTGAGTTGCTTCCTAAAGGTAACCCTTTCTAAATTCTACACATAGTTCTCATCGTATCTTGAAAGTCATTCCTCTAGAGAGCAACTGATAGCTTGCTTCATCAGCTTTCATCAACATTACACAATGAGATGTTTTCCTTCCATCCATTCCAATTACTCATGTACACTTTTGTTTGAATAAACACATATAGACACACAGGAAATGCTCGGCAAAAGATGGCCCCTCCTCGCTTTCCCCTTGCACTGACCACAACTTCTCTGAATGCTTAAAATCATTCTTCCTACCCCACAGACCTGGCCCTCATCCACGGGTGTTCTACACACCTCCCACACTGGCCATGCTCAGTCCCCACTGTGATTAATGCACAACTGAAACAACTGCCAGTTCCCAACCCTGTTTCTACCAACATTCTGCATGAGGGATACAAATCCAAATTTTGAAATGACACCTCAAAGTTAGAGAGTCCAAAGCCAAACTTAATTTTTACATTTAGCCTCCTCCAAATTTCACTCTTTCTTGAAAAAAAAAATCCCATATCTCCTTATCCAATCATCATTGTGAAACCTGAGATTAAGTGTCCCTCTTTTGGGAACCTCTGGATAAAATTAGATGCCTTTCCATAGATTGTTCTTCTACCATACTCCTCAAAGTTCCTATAGAGTTTGGCCTACAAATATTTGAAGTCCACAGTCATTGACTCTGTTTCTTAATGCCTTCCACAAGAAGCAATCTTTCCTAAGTACTTCATCACGGGTACACAAAAGCTGGGCATGGTGGCACAGGCCTGTATTTCCAGCTACAGACCCTGTCTCCATAAATAAAATGGGCTGGGGATGTAGCTCAGTGGTAGAGCACCCTGGGTTCAATTCTTACTACCATAAATAAATAAATATTTTAACAGGGAAAAAAGAAGTACACAAAAATTATATTCCATCCTGAAAATATTGTAGACTTCATGAATATTTCAAATTTAACAACACTAATAGCAGGAGTAATTACTCACTGAATATACGTGAATTTGAACATAAAACTTTCTCCTCCCCCGGGGATGTGACAGAAAATGACAGCCATGCTCCTT